>NC_143518.1:27602670-27906004 GCF_031878675.1 Megascapheus bottae
TAGAATTACAGGCATGAGCCACCGTGCCCAGAGTATCTGGAGAATTTAAATAAAGAATATAAGCAATTATAGAGGCATGGCTGAAATGGTAGAGTGCAAGCTGTGAGTAAAAGAGCTGAACATGAGGCCCCGAGTTCAAACCTAATATTAACACACACACACACACACACACACACACACACACACACACGCAGAGGAATTTCCCCATCTGTTCTTATGAAAAGATTTCTGTAATTTAAATTATACCCAAATAACATATTAAAAATTTACTGCCCTACTAAGACTTAACTGTGTTCAGTTCGGTGGATGGAGTGAGTGATATATCAGATAACAATAAAATAGATCATATGCCAGGCATGGTGGTGTATAATTGTAATACCCAGCACTCAGGAGGCAAGAGCAGGAGACTGCCTCATTAGTTATAAGCTAACCTGGGTTACACAGTGTTACTCTGTACATAAAAAGAAAAGAACAAACTGCACACAGAAACACACACACACACACACACACACACAAACACACATGCATGCTTAGATAGAAAGTACTACATAGAAAAGTAGAACAGTAAAGGGACATGAATAGTTTTGAGGATATTTACAATTTTATTTAACTTTCAATTTTTAACTTTTTGTGGCAATACATGCCTGTAATTTCAGCACTTGGGAAATTGAGGCAGGAGGATCATTATTTTGAGACCCTATCTCAAAAAAAAAAAAAATAACAAAAAAAGAAGGCACTGATGGCTCCTGCCTGTAATCCTAGCTACTCAGGAGGCTGAGGTATCAGGATTGATGCTTAAAGCCAGCCAGCCAGTGGCCAAGAAAATCCAGGACACTGTTATGTACAGTAAACTACCAAACAGACAAGCAGACAACAAAAAATGGCCTGAAGTGGAGCTGCGGCTCAATATTGTAGAGTGCTGGCCTTGAGAAAACTCAAGGACAATGCCCAAGTCCTGAATTCAAGCATCAGGCCTGGCAAAAAATATATTTGAGAAAACTTAAGTTGCCGGTATGGTGGCTCACGCCTATAATCCTAGCTACTAAGAAGGCTGAGATCTGAGGATCAAGGTTCAAAGCCAGCCCAGGTACAAAAGGACCTGAGACTCTTATCTCCAGTTAACCTCTAGAAAATGGGAAATGGGGTTTGGCTCAAGGGTAGGGTGGTAGCCTTGATCTGAAGAGCTCAGGGACAAGGCCCAGACCAGGGATAGGGCAGTAGCCTTGAGCCGAAGAGCTCAGGGACAGTGTCCAGGCCAAGTACAAGCCCCATGACCCACAAAAAAAAGTAAAAAAGCAAAAGTTAAGTTTATAGAAAAACGGAGCAGAAAGTAAAGAGTTCCTACATACTTTGTCTCCCCAACACATTTTCTCATATTACTAACATCTTATGTTCATGATACATTGGTTACAATACTTCAGGAAACTCATTCATTTTACATTAGGGGTCACACTACTGTTAGAGTGCTGGTACTGGGACTGAACTTAGGGCCTGGCATTCTTGCTTAGCCTTTTTTTGGTCAAGGTTGAGTGTACTTCTACTTCCTGCTTTTGGCTAGTTTATTGGATAAGAGTCTCTCTGCCTGAGCTGGCTTCTCAGATCCCAGCTCCCTGAATAATTTAGGTCTGTAGGCTGGAGCCACTTGGCTCTATTGTAGAGTCTTATGGGGTTTGCCAAATGTATAATACTTTTTAAATCCACTATTGCAAAAGTCATATAGATATTTTCCTTTTTAAATATCCTGTCCTGGGCCGGGAGTTTGGCCTAGTGGTAGAGTGCTCAACTGGCATGCACGAAACCCTTGGTACCACATACAAAGAAAAAGCCAAAAGTGCTTCTGTGACTCAGTTGTAGAACATTAGCCTTGATAAAGCTCAAGGATAGTGCCCAGGCCCTGAGTTCAAGCTCCAAGACTGACAAAAAAATCCCCTGTCCTCTACCAATTCATCCTTCCCCTCCTGGAGCCCTAGACAGTCACTGATCTTTGTGTGATTTATTGTATGATTTCTGTATGATATTTATTTTCCAGATGAGCATACCTTTGAAATCATAGACTATTTAGCCTTTCTATCTGGTTTCGTTCAATTACAAGTATGAATTTAGGTTTTCTCCATCCTTTTTTTTTTTGTAATTTGATAGGGTAATTTCTTTGATTACTAACTACTAAGGCATTGTATAGACATCTGTTGTCCATTCATTTATTGTAAGTCTTGGTTGTGTCTAAGGTTTTGGAAACTATACTTTAAGAGTTCATGTGCAGGGTCATAGGGGAGCTCTATGTTTAGTCTTTTGCTTTCCATAGTGGCTGAACGAGTTTGCACTCCCACCAACAGTGTAGTAGTGATCCCTCCTGTCCACATCCCTTCCAGCATCTGTTGTTATTAGTTTTCTTGATCCTGGCCATTCTAACTGGAGTGAGGTGGAATCTTAGAGTTGCTTTGGTTTGCATTTCTTTTATGACCAGAGATGTTGAGCATTTCTTCATGTGTCTATAGGCCATTTTTGTTTCTTCTTCAGAGAAGACTCTCTTTAAGTTTTTGGCCCATCTTTTAATGGGATGGTTGTTACTTTGGAGATTAATTTTGGATTGATTCAATTTTTTGAGCTGTTGATATATTTTAGATATGAGGCCTTTGTCTGTTGTATGGTTGGTGAAGATCTTCTCCCACTCTGTAGGCTTCCTAGTTAGTTTACTACTTGGCATTTACCCAGTCATCCAGAAACAAAGACATACTAAATCCACCAGTACAACAATGTTCATTGCAGCACTATTTACCATAGCAAAGATATGGAACCAACCTAGATGTCCCTCAGTTGATGAGTGGATCAACAAGATGTGGCATTTGTACACAATGGAATTCTATGTTGCTGTCAGAAAGAATGACATCACCCCATTTGTTAGGAAATGGAAAGACTTAGAAAAGATCATATTAAGTGAAGTAAGCCAGACTCAAAGGAATTTAGGCTCAATGGTTTCCCTCATTTGTCATAATCAGTAGAAACCTTGGGCTCTCCTAGCAGAGATTTGCAATAGAGCAAAACCTTGATACAAAAGGCCATATAGTAGGACGCTAAATGAAAGGATCTCTAGGATATAGAAACATAAGCCATATAATGAATGATTGTTGTTCTTAAGGTACTATGTTATCTCTCATCTCTTTTGCTGTCCCTTGGTTATCTCATATTGTTACAGTATCTCACTTTGTTACCTGATATATCGGATATATTTGTATTTGGTTATTTGAAATTGGATAGGGAATGGGGGAAAACAAGATGAGGGGTGGGGGTGGGGGGGAGGGAAATGGGGACCAAGACATGTGAAAGGGTATCAATGTATGGGAATTAATGCACCATCTATGTGGCAAATATCATGTAACCCTTCTATTAATTACAATAAAAATATATGAGAAAAAAAGAATTCATGTTCAGATGTCAATGTAAGCATAAATTCTCAACTCACTTCAGTAAATAGTAGGAACACAATTGCTTGATCATACAATAAATTTGTGTGTAGCTTTGTAAGAAACTGTCATTGTTGTCTATTGTTGTCAGTGTCATTTACATTTCCATCAGCAGTTAATGAATATTTCTCTTGCTCTATGTTCTTACCAGTAGTTGAAGTTTCATTTTTAAAAATTAGACATTCTGACATTGCTTTTTAACTTTTCAGTTCACTATAATCTGTAATGTTGAGCATCTCTTCATGTATATAATTTCTCTTTGTGTTTCTTTGACAGGATATGAGATCTAGATCTTATTCTTTTCTTTCTTCTTTTTCTAAAAATCATCATGTCATGTTGGCACAGGAGGGATGCAGTTTCAAATGGTGTATTAGGTGAATTCTTGTTAAAACTTTTGGATTCAGTTTTTTTGTGGGAGGATTCGTTAGTTAAGTGTTGTTGCTAAGCTAGCACTCTGCCGCCTTGAGCCACAACTCCACTTCTGTTTTTCTAGTTGTTAATTAGAGATAAGAGTCTCACAGGGACTTTTCGGCCCAGGCTGGCTTTGAACTGTTATCCTTAGATCTCAGCCTTCTGAATAGCTAGGATTACAGGCATGAACCATTGGTGCCAGGCCTTGAATTAAGTTTTGAAAGAGTGAGGGAGCAAGCAGTTTGGAATTTGAGAGAAAGAATAGTTCAGTCAGAGGGAAAGATATCTCAAAAAGCCTGAGTTATGAACATGTTTCTTGTGTTCTAGGATAACAAATAACTTGAGTGGCCTGAGAAAGTATCCAGGGGGGAGTGTAAATAGCTAAAAGTTAGAGAGATTGATGTAACTTTGTGGGCCATTAGACTTTGCTTTAATTTGAGTAAAGCAGCAAACAGATGATTTGAAGTAAAAGTGTATAACATCTGATTTATGTTTAATAAGGATTGTTCAGGTTACTTCCAGATCGAAGTCAGGAAAATATAAAAATCAAAAAAAGACTTGTCAGAAAGCTGTCACAGTAACTAGACAAGAAGTCTTATTGATGAAGCTGGGAAGTAAAAGAGAAGTTATTTATTTATCATTATTGAACCATAATGATTCACTAATGGATTGGATGTGGAGGTGTGAGACACAAACATATCAAAGGTAGCTGAATGTCCCATCCTACTCAAGCAACTGAAAAGAATAGCACTCACTGGCCTCTGCCACTTTAGATCTTTATAAGGTTCTTTTTTGTTTTATTTTTATTCCTGATTCTTATTCTCATTTCTTCAGTCTTTCTTATTGGGACACATCTATGTGTTTGAAAATTACCTGTTGCTTAGAATGCATTAAACCTTACCTTGCTGAAAGTTTTATTTTGTTTTTCACATTTCTTTCCTGACATTGTGACTTCATAAAGTAGCCATTGTGCTGAATGTATATCTAGTTTTTTAATTATGACTGATGTAATGCATGCATTACATCTAATAGAGTTATATTCCTGACTTCAACTACCTGGATTGCTCCCAACTCCCTCCTGTGGCAGATAGTACTGAGATGCCAATAAAGACCTCTATGAAAGCTCTGGGGCATATTCCTAAGGGTGGGACTGCTGGGCAAATTTATCTACTAAATATAGTCTTCCATTGCTATCTCTTGGGGATTCATTCCAGGATCTCCTGAAGATAACACAGATGCTTAAGTTTGGTTGATAAGATGCCATAATATTTGCATGTTAGCTATGTAAAATCTTTCATAAATTTTGAATCATCTGTTAATTCTTATAATATCAAGTATTATATAAGTACTAGAATACTGTGTTTTTAGGGAATAATGACAAGAAAAATGTCTGAATAGGTACAGAGTACTTTGGTTAGTTTTTGTTTTTGTTGGTCGTGGGGCTTGAACTCTGGACCTGGGCACTATCCCCGAGTTCTTTAGCTCAAGGCTACCACTTTACCACTTGAACCAAGGTGCCACTTCCAGTTTTCTGGTGGTTAATTGGAGATAAGAGTCTCACAGACCTTAGTGCCCAGGCTGGCTTTGAACCACAGTTCTCAGATCTCAGCCTCCTGAGTAGCTGTGATTACAGGTGTGAGCCACTGGTGCCCAGCAGGTACAGAGTATTTTTATGTCACACTTACCTTATTCATGGAGGACTGAATTCACAGAAATATATATAAGATAAATTTTTTATATAATATAATAATACATAATATGCTTATAAAATCTATAATGTAGTATATTATGTTTATAATATACAGTATATTTATTTATATAGTATACATTTATAAGTTATATATAACGTATTATACATAATCATAGATGTGTATATTATATATACTTAATATTATATAATCAATAACATTATATAATTAACATATGGTAATTGTATAGTAATTATATATAATAATTTCAGTTTTAGAGGGTGCATAGGTTAAAGTCCTACAAACTACAAACACTTACTGTGTCTTCAGTTTTTCTAATACCATTTACTAAATAATCAATCCTAACTCATAGAGTTGGATGACATCTAGATCACATGCAGTTTCCATATACTTGTGGGTTTATTTTGCAGCTATTTTGTACCATCTATTTGTTTGTTTATTTCTGTGCCATTAATCAATTATTTCAATTATTTCCTTTGCTTTGGCTTTGTGATTTATATTAGTACATGGCAGTAAAAATTTTCTCTCCTTACTTCATTTCAAGATTAACCTAATTTTTTGTTTTCTTAGCTGTTCTTTATTCTTTTTAGAATCAGCTTGTTACATCTCCCTCAAAGTCCTGCTAGTATTTTTCCTGAAAATACATTATAAATATGTATCTATATACGTTTTAGAACAACCTATATATTTTCATTATAAATATGTTTCATGAGAGTATGATGAAACATCTTTTATGGCCCTGATGCAGGTCTTCAATGGAGTTTCAAAGATTAGCAGGTTTTTTTTAGGCTTGATTGCAGATCCTCATGTTTTTCTAGGCAGGTGCTTTACTCCCGATTCACATGCTTCTAGGCCTTTTTCACATTGGTTATTTTTGAGATAGAGTTTTGGATTTTGAACTGCCTGTTTTATACTTTATATCATATTTGGGATGACAGGCATTGTCACCACTACACAGCTTTTTTGAGATAGTGTCTCATGAACATTTTTTGCTATGGCTGGCCTGTAATCAACATCCTCTCAATCTCACCTTCCTACGTTGTTGAGATGACAGGGATATACTATGGTGCTCAGCTATTGGTCTTGGGTATATACTTAAGCTAACTTTGAGTATAGATCTTTCAAACTCAATCTTCCATATAGATAGGATTATAGGCATGGGCCACTACTGCCCAGTTAGGGTTAATGGATATGAAAATTATTAGAGATGCATTTAAAGATATATTTATAGAAGTGAAGTAAACATTTGGAAATTGTTTATCAGTTTAATAATAGATAAATGATTGAATAAAGAGTAGACTGATGCATATGCTAGTATATGTTCACAGAATCTTTGATGACCGGAGAAAGTGCTTTTGCTATGCTGTTGTATCATTAGTTGGAATGATAACAAGTGTTTAAACAGTCCTTATTAAAATTTTGGGATATGCCCCAAAATTTCTGAAGTGATTTTTTTCTTTAAGGAAGTTATTGGAAATAAGCAATTTGTACATGCCATCTGATTTTGTAGAGGAACAGTGGGAAACAGTTTCTGAATCATCTAGTGAGCTCATAAAGCTACACACATAACTCATGTGCTAATTTCCTCGCCTGACTCACACTGTTTCTTCCATCTGTCAGAATTTCTCACAGCATTTAGGTCATCTGACTCAACTAAGCATGAGTAAATGTAGTTTCACTTATTTCCTCTTTCATGTAACAGATATTTAATAATCCCCTTCTGTGTGCAAGGTACTGTACCAGAGTTATGGGGCTTAATATGACATATGAAGATTAAGGACTTAGCCTTTAGGCCTACATATGCTAATTCTCAATTTTGCTGTGCCTTGGCTATCCTAGAGTTACTTCAACTTTTTCATGCTGTTTCCTTTCTTTGCTATTCACCTGTAAAAATGCTGCTGATTTCTCATAGTTTTTTGAAGACTTCTCTATCCTCTTTCTTCTTCAGGCTATCCACTGGACTTTAAGTGTGACTTAGAAACGTTATTGTTTTTTCCTTTCAGTAATTTCAACTAAAAATCCAGTTGATGGGATTATAGTTGTCTGCACTAAATGTCTGATCTTAATGAACAGGAAAAATGGAAATTCAGCACTATTTTTTATTAGCTTACATTAGTTACAGAGAGGAGAAAGCACTCATATTTTAAAACAACATACCCTACAACATATTCACCATTGAAATATTAGTGTTTGGATACTTGAAAGATGAGAGGTCCCTGACCAAGGACAAAATTACTGTTTAAAATTTAATCAATAGAACAATTCCAGCTGCTAGACAAATTCTAGGTATGATCATAATAATGAGTAGTGAAGTGAGGTAAAAACAGTCATCTCTGAAGTTGAGGGAACCAATATTCTAGAAAATTAGAATGTTAGAAGGACTATTGAGAGTGATATTGAAGATTTCAAGATGTCAACTTCTTTTTTCTTTTCTTTTTTTTTTGTGCCAGTTCTGGGCTTGAGCTCAGGGCCTGAGCACTGTCCTTGGACTTTCTCAAGGCTAGAGCTCTACCACTTGAGCTTCAGCACCACTTCTGGCTTTTTCTATATATGTGGTACAGAGGAATCCAACCCGGGCCTTCATGCATGCTAGTTAAGATGTCAACTTCTTAAGCATGGTGTGGTCATGTTAAGCCAGGCTACTTACGATAAAGGTTCTCAAAAAGACAGTGTTACTTAGGAAAGTGAAAGAAAGTAATTGATAAATGAAAATCTTAACTTTGTCGAACCACCTTTAGGAATGTAGGCAACCTGAACTAGGCTGTTATGGATAGTGTTGGTCTTGGATCAGAGCTGGTTCCCAGTTATTACTAGGGATTGGAGTAATATTCTCAGGAATGCAGACAGGGAAGAAAAATGAATAATGGAGCAGTGCAGTGATGAGAGTATTGGGGTATGCTTGAATTGCTAGTGAGATTGGATTACTAGAGTATTCACGTGTGATGCCCCATCTCTAGTAGACTCCCTTGATGAGGTGATAATAATGAGGCTAATACAGTTAAAGCATTTAGGCTGTGACATTTTTTGGTGATATTATGTGGACTGAAGCCTATTTACTAAGTGAGGGATTTCATTGTGTAGACTTTCTTCCCTTTCCCACTTGACAAATGATTATTAAATACTTATTTATGTATCAGGCAGGGGAAGTTATTTAAAAATTTAGGAATAACACAGGATAATTGCTTTTGTGTATATAAAAATTCAGCATAAGAATCTCTCCAAAATTTAAAACAACTTTGAGATTCCACCTCATTTCAGTTAGAATGGCCATTATCAAGAAATCTAATAACAATAGATGCTGGAGGGGATGTGGCCAGGAGGGATCCCTACTACACTGTTGGTGGGAGTGTAAACTCATTCAACCACTCTGGAAAGCAGTATGGCAGTTCCTCAAAAGACTAAATATAGAGCTCCCCTATGACCCAGCAATTCCACCCCTTGGCATTTACCCAAATGTCCAGAAACAAGAACATACTAAAGCCACTAGCACAATGATGTTCATTGCAGCACTACTTACCATAGCAAAGTTATGGAACCAACGGTATTTATGCACAATGGAATTCTATGCAGCCATCAGAAAGAATGACATCGCTCCATTTGTGAGGAAATGGAAAGATTGGAAAAAAATTATATTAAGGGAAGTAAGTCAGACCCAAAGGAACATAGGTTTAATGGTTTCCCTCATTTGTAATAATTAGTATATGCCTAGGACTCTCCTAGCAGAGGATTACAATAGAGATAGGGTAAAACTTAGATACATAAGGCCATCTAGGATGAGGCTAAATGAAAGGATCTCCAGGATATGGAAACAAGAGCTTTATCTTGAGTGACTGTTGTTCTTAATGTACTATGTTATTTCTCTTCTCTTTTGTTGCCCTTTGGTTAATCTCACATTGTTACTGTATCTGACTTTGTTACCTGGTATATTGCATATATGTTTATTGTTTATTTGAAATAGGGAAGGGAAGGGGGAAAACAAGATGATTGGGAGGGGGTAGAGGGAGGAAAATAGGAACAAAAGTATGAGAACAGGTATTAATATATGAGAAGTAATGCACTTACTACCTGATGAATACAACTGTAACCCCTCTATACATTACCCTGACAATAAAAAATAAAGAATCTCTCCAAAATGGAGACACACACACACACACACACACACACACACACACATGCATGCACGCACAGAGAGAGTGAGAGAGAGTGAGACAGAGAGAGAGACAGACAGAGATACAGACAGAGAGACAGACGGAGAGACAGAGACAGACAGAGACAGAGAGAGAAACAGAGAGATTCATTTTTGAGAAGGTAAAGGATTGAGGTTTTCACTGAGGTTCAGTAGATGATTTGGATTTAAGCCAGGTTGGATAAATTAGATGTACTGGGAGTATAGGAAGAAGTGAAAATGAGAGATTGAGAACTGAGTATTCTTGCAAATAGATCAGAGTAATGAACAGAGTATCTGGGATAGCTGAAGAGTTCAGACAAGAGATGGGCTGGGTTAGCCCACTTTGCTTTTTTTTTTTCACGAGTGAATCATTAAGGACTGCTAAGCCAGGCAACCACATGATGAAAGGACCATTTGTTTGTTTTGGTGGCAATGTGCAGAATGAATTGGAACTCTTTTTTTCTTCACTCCCAATAACTGTTACTTTAATTATAACATTGTCTTCTTTTACAGTGTGTATCTGATCTTTCTACTTTATGAGCTCAGTGATGCCGGATTTTTTTATTCAACAGCAGTCTCTCATCATTTATGTTTCTTGAACCTAATAGACTCTCAGCAGATGTTTGTATGCATTTCATTGTTTCCATATTGACAGCAGTCTTTCAATTTTGATTCCTCTTCCTCAGTCATTGTTCATTCCCCAGAGAAATAAATAACATTTCTTCTGATGTAAGAGCCGAAGTCAACATTTACAACTTTACAAATTGTTTTTCTTTAATTTTGAGTTTATGTATGTGAAAAGCCTGAAAAATTTGGCTACACAGGGAGAGGAGTGTATGATATTGAGGTTTTTTTTTTTTTTTTTTTTTTTTTTTTTTTTTGTCAGTACTAGGTATTGAACCTTGGGCCTGGCATTTACATTTTGCCACTTGAGACACATCTATAGTACTTTAAAAAAGTTTTCTTTTTGTTTTATTTTCTATTTAACTATGCCTCAAACGGGTGATACTTTTGCCTCCATCTCCTAAGTAGCTGGTATTATAGAAATGGACCATTGTACTTGGCTGGTTGGGATGGCTTTGGAAACACAAGATGGATGGTTTCCACACTTTTGTCCCATAGGTACATGGAGGGAATGTGATGGGGCCACCTATTTTGTATGAGTTGGAGCTATATGACTCACATTCCCAAGTTCTAATCACCTTGAACAAGTTGATTGTTAACTTTCTAGCCTATGATCCTTGGAGAGAAGACAGTACAGAATGGTCTCATGGCCTTAAGACTTTCCTTGAATCCTTTGAATGGAAGAGAAGAGAAATAGGTATTTTGCAATAAGGACTTGAATCTTCTTATGTAGAGTTCTAGTCAGGGTAATTGTTTCTTGGGTTCCTGTGAGAGCAGGGTCAAGGAAGATGCAAAACATAGTAAAAGCAAGAGGGAAGTGTAAGAATAGGAAGGAATACTCTCATAAAGAAGCTGGGATCATCTCAGAAAAAGCTTTTGTGCTCCAACTCTATTGGGGATTAAGGAGAAAATTTCCGATTCTCTTATAAATTTATCAAAACAGCATTTATAAAATCAACCACATTTCATTATACACTCTACCCGAATAACTTGCAGCATGCTTTTCTCCTTCTGATTTTGTCCTTGTTTGCATTTTCAAACATTCCTTTGCTTTTAGACCAAAACTTAGTTTCCATTGTCCATTTTCTTTCACTCTTCTCTTAAAAAATAGCACTTACATTAAAAACATTTCCTACTTACTAGTTTCTTTTTCTCTCCTCTCCCATACAAGGGTTTTGAACTCAGGACTTTGTGCTTGTTTGGGCAGTTGCTCTATGATTTGAGCTACAGCTTCAGTTCTCACCTTATTTTGAAACCCAAACTATATGAATAACAAAATGAATCAAGATGGCCTGTCTGTACATACTGTGGGTATTACACAAACTTAGTTGCTGCTTGGATGTCTACTTTGTTTTTTTAACCTTTGTTTTTACTTGAGTCTAAGAGTTTCAGATTGTAACATTCCAGGTTAGGTCAGCTCAGTCAACAGAACCTCCAAAGGATTCTGAACAGAAAACTAGTTTAGTGTATGAAAGAAGGATGAAGTGGGACAACCACAAGGAGCAACAAATATTTATATGTTACCCTGTAGTTACACGTTAAGGCACAAAATAAGCAAACTGATTTCTCACAGTAGAAAGAAAGAGTAAATCTCTACTGTTGGGTGAGTTTTCCAAGATAATTGTCCAGTATGTCCAGACTGCAACTACAAAGGCAGTTCTCCTAAATAGATAAGGAATCAGGTAGGTTTACTACAATCAGAAAAAAAAAACCAAAAAAGTAATCTATTTTGGAGTAAGGATTTCAGGTCTCCTTGCTTGTCTAGTTAAAGGATTTCAAGTCTCCTTGCTATGTCATCAGATTAGAGTCATTGGCTCCTGAGGCAAGAAAATTCTGTCTCCTCTGAGAAAGAATTAAAGGAGGACTTTTGCAGGAGCAGGTTTTTGCAAAACTAAGGAAATGAAAAGCAAAAAAACCCAAATAAGTCCTTTCTGGCAGAGAGAAAGGACAGGCTCCCATAGGAAAGCTGCACTAGAGGACTAAAATCCTCAAGCTTTTTTTTTTTTTTTTTTTTTTGTCAGTCCTGGCGCTTGAAATCAGGGCTGGGCACTGTCCCTGAGCTTTCTCAAGGTTCTTCCATTTGAGCCACAGCACCACTTCCAGTTTTTTCTGTTATGTGGTATTGAGGAATCAAACCCATGGCTTCATGCATGTCAGGAAAGCACTCTACCACTAGGCCACATTCCTGGCCCTTCATGCATTAGAGTCCACAAACATAAGGAAGGTCAGGCCTAGGAAGCTGGGTTATGTATCTTTAACTTTTGAACACTGGACTATAGGTATCAACTACTCTTACATGTCTACCTGGGGAGTTTCTGCCCTTGGATGGTCTTACTGGGGTGGTTATTTTCTGTGGGTTGCAGAGGGCGTGAGTCAGCCAGTCCCTGCAGTATGTCATCACAGGTCATTCTTTTAATGTTAGCAATCCAACATGTGATTCCTTTACAGTAGTCAAGACATGATTCTGAGTCCTCAGGTTTTCTAACTCTCTGCCTCCCCTGTGTATCACTATATGCCATCTCAATTCAGAGACTTGGTTCTCAGACTTTCTAGTTGGTTCTGCTAACAAATCCCTAGATTAATCAACTATTGTCAAGAACAGCATTTAAGCTTGAAAAATACTGCACATATTGAACCATCTACCTGAAAATCTTTTAGGTTTTCTAAAGATTTAAATTTTGTCCAAGTAGGAGCCTTTCCCCCATTTTCTGGAAATTCCAGATAGCCTTTTCCCTCTGTCCTAGTTTGTCTCTTATGGAATTTACCATGGATTTCCAGTTCTTGCTTTTTAGTTTCTCTAGTAGATTATGTATTAAGCTCCATTTATCCTGGTATTAAAAGATTACACTACCTCATGCTTACTTAGGGCATGTTATAACACAAGCCTTGGCCAAAGGAACAGAAAAAACATATAGAATTACAAAAATGTGGAATTACAAAGCTATTGATGAGACAATAAATAAAAAGATTCAAGAAATCCAGAAAGGTCTTCTAGAGGAAGGAATACAATTTCAAAAGAAGAAATTACAATTTAAAAATTTAATTGGATTCATTTTTAGTTTATTATTAGAAAATATTTAATTCCATTAAAGGAGATGTGTTCCTCTAGTCCCAGCAAAGGAAGTTGATTTTATAGACAGAAAAGGGCTTTAAAAAGTACAAACAAAACAAACAATTGGATCCTAGAACCTGTGGTTCTCATGTGTAATCGCAGTCCTTTGAAAAGCTTAGATTGGGAGGGTTGCAATTGCAGCTAGCCCAAGTATACATGTGATATCTCTTCACAACTGATAGCTGAGTGAAGTGGCACAATTCTTTCAGGCCAGCTGCATAGGAATCTGAAATCAGAAAAATTGAAGTTCCAGGTCAACCTGGGCAGAAAAACTTGTAAGACTATAAAGTATTTCAGTGGAAAGGAGCTGGGTAGAATGTTACACTATTGTTATCCTAGCTATGTCAGAAAGGCTAAAATAGGTGGATTATGGTTCAAGCATGCTGAGGAAGAAAGTAAAGGATTCAGTGGTAAAGAACCTGTCCAACAAGCATGAAGCTATCAAACCCTGTCACCACCAAAACAACAACAACAAAAGAAATAATCAAACAGCCACATCAAAAAGTAGAGGGGTAATTTTCAAGTTATTTCCCCTATAAGACAGGAACTGGGAGACAGAACAATAACAGCATGTTAATAACAACATGGTTATTTGTGTAAGGATTAAAACAGAGGGAACTTTATTATTATGCCGACTGGAATTGGCCTATCTGGGGAGGGATGAATATTTCTCTACTCCTGATTTCTGTGAAGGTTACAGTTTTGTGATGTGTGAAACTTTAGCACAATGACTCGATTTTGATCTTTATAATGGTCTGTGCAGGAGACATCAAGAACAACGACTTCTTGTAATTTTTATTTAATAGGAAAGAAACAACATGCTTTATCCCAAAGACAGTTCTCAAATTGGAAACAAAAGGGAATATCCAACATAAATTTGTAGTTTCAAGGACATTTTAATGGCTAGACTTTCTGAGGCACTGGAGGAGGCAGATCAGCCTGAGAAGTGAAAATCAAAATGAATAGAAATTCCTAGGATGAGTGCAGACTTCAGATTGTTGTGGATTTAGAGACATGAGGGCAGAGGCCTCAGAATGAGGAAAACTGTGTAATAGGATCCCTCAAGTGTTAAGTAAATTTAATAAATTTACAATATTACAAAGGTGACTGACTATCTGAAGGAAAGGGATTAAAAGGAGGATTTTCTGAGCTTGGCTAATAAAAGACTGTAGTTTTAGTATGAGCGCCCAAAGAAAATAGGTGATGCTTCTTCAGGAATGTGTCTATTTATGCAGCACCTCAGCATGTAGTAGTGGCCACAGTAATTTAGTGTGGCTTTCTTGGGGCCTTAGAAAAGGAGAAAGAGATTGGTTCTCTGTGCTCAGGAAAAAAACATGAACAGTTTTTCTCTCACAGCTCTCACAGTCACCATGGAACAGTTCTGTGAGCAACATGTAGGGATTTCCCCCTTCCCTCAATGAACAGTTCTTTAACAGGTATCAACTACGTGGCCTAACTCAGTTAGTCCAAACTCTGAAACTGCAAAAGGGAAAACAAACTTTATTTGAGGACTTAGGAATTGTGATATGGGAAACTCTGGATCAGATAGCTTTGAATCAGTGTCCCAAAGGAGGCAGGGAAAGTGGGGGCTTATGTGTGCAATTGAGTGCTGAGAAGGAACAGGCTACCTGGCTGACAGAAGATAAAGAAAAATTTTTTTACATAGAGTAGAAATGTCCAGAAACACTTTGATATCCATCTTGAGCCTCCAGGCCCCCTTTCATTGTGCAATCAGTAAGTTCATCTGTCTATAGTCAGACAGGTGACTGAGATTCACATTCCTCAGCAGCTGCCAGAACTGTAAGTCCTGCTGCCTTTGTGCCTGCCTATATCGAAAAGGTCTTTGATTGTAATTTACATTTAGTGAATACTTTGTGAGATAGGGTCAGATCTAATAGACTGTGATCCATACATCTAATGAATCTGCTACAAATAGGTGATTACATGAACCTCTCCCTCTGTTTCCTTTCTTTGCTGGAGCAATATACAGAGCTGGGGAAAACATTTTGTTTACTGTAGAGGATGTTGTAAAGGATTAAACAGTCATATGGAAGAAGTAGAACCGGGAGGGAATGAGGGAAAGGCTTGAATTTTCCATGCTCTAGCTACATCACCCATCCAGTGCTCCCTAGTGCTTAGCAACCAGAAGTATAAAAACTAACTGCCCAGGAGTGTTTATATAGAGCACTGGCCCCCTTGTTTTCAAGTTTGGCGAATATAGCTCAAAAATTCTATTTCCTAATCATTTGGTCTTTCAGACGGTAGATCCTATCCAGAGGCTAAAGGGCCCTTAAATTACATTATTAGTATAAACACAGAAAATATCCAAAGGGCTGATTGTGAATAAGATATATCTGTCACTTAGAAAATAACAAATTTTAGGAGCTTTTTTTTCTTAAAAAAAAAAAAACAAAACAAAACCCAGATACTACAGTAAACGATACACCTCTCAGGAAATAAGGGACTTATGAGTTCTGTGTCAGGAACTTAACCTCAAAATATTTGCAATATATATATTGGCCCATTTGTATTTGAGGACCCATGCTGTAATCCTAGTTACTCAGGAGGCTGAGATCTGAGGATCCAGGTTCAAAGCCTAGTCTATAAGACTCTTATCTCCAATTAACCATTGGAAGGAAAACAATAAGCTAGAAGTAGATCTAAGTTCAAGTTCCAGAGCTGTCACACAAAATAATAATACCTGAACCAACAATAACGCATGCACGTGCACACACACTCACACACACAGGTTTTTCCCTGAATAATATGGTACATAATATGTATATATGTATTGATTATAAGCAAATTTTATGTCACTTGCCTAAGGGAGGGGCATCTGAGTTACCGATATCAGTTTTTGAACCCTCAAGGATTGCTGTGCCATGGGACCCACATTGTCCAGACTTCTGAGTACTCTGAGAACTACTTCAGATTCTACCTGAAAAGGCAGGGGAAGGCAAGCTTACTGACAGGCACTAACAGGAAGTACAGGTGGAGAGTGCAGAATTGGGTAAACTGGATGGGGTGAGTGACCAGGGGCCCTGTGCAGATGTGTCAGGATGAGATATGCAGTGACTGAGAGGCTACAGGACAAGCCTAACTAGATACTTGCCTGAACAATCACCAGCACTTGAAAATTCCCAGTTCCTCCAGGGGAAAACAAAGGGCTTCTGAAAAGTTCTCTACTCTCAAAGGGTGACACATAGGGTGGGGGTAAGGACTGAAAACTGTAGAAGCCCCATCTTCCAGACTCATGCCACGGGCCGTATCCTAGGGGGAAAACATCTTGTTCCACAATCAGAACAGAAGGAAACTATGGTTACGGTGATATTTGTATCCAACTTTGTTTTTTGCAGCTAACAGAATCATATATTGGTGCTTCTCCTGTGAGAAGAAAGGGAAATTATGCATCTAGCTTTTGGAATTATGATTTTTTGAGGGGAGGGGAGTGCTGGGGATGGAATCCTTGGACTTGTCATGCCAATACCGATAACTCACATTTATCAAGTGCTTACTTGTGCTAGGTATCTCATTTCATAGGGTTGTAATAGGGTTCAGAAAATAAGAAGGCATGAGAGAGTCTTTAACCAAGTGGGTATAAAATATGATATTTTGAAATGACCTCTCTGGCAGGCTGGGAAAACAGCAACTTAAGTTTTCTTGTAACTTACTCTTTCCATCCTCTACGATCTAGGGTGTCAGGCAAGAGAGGAAGAAAGTTCAACACCTCTCCTTTTCACTATCCCCCACCTTTTTTTTTTTTTTTTTTAAGATTCTGAGATTTCTTAGAATGCTCTTTTTGCTCACTTCCGCAATGTACTTAAGTCATAGTGGAATTCCAGCCAGATGACTTCTGTTGTGCCCCATTAGGACTTCTTAGGACTCAAGTTCAAACCATAGAACCACCAAAACCTTGTCAGTGACAAGATGTATATATTTGTGCTATCTACACAAATGATTAGAATGATTAACATATTTACCTCACATGCTTATTATAATTGTACCAAGAACATATAAAATTTAAAATTTACTCTATTAACAGTTTTCAACCATACATGCTTAATTATAGACATAGTCACTATGCTATATCATAGATATCTAGAACCTATTTCTCCCCTTTTTTTTGGTGCTGGTACAGGCACTTGAATTCTGGGCCTTGGTACTCTTACTTAGCTTTTTTGCTCAGACCAGTGTTTTACTACCTGAGCCATAGCTCTACTACCAGGTTTTTTGGGAGGTAGTTCATTGAAAATAAAGCTGCATGAATTTTCCTGCCTGGGCTGGCTTTAAACTGTGATCCTCAGATATTAGTATTCTGAGTAGCTAGGATTATGGGCCTAAGTGACTGGTGTCTGGCTAAAAGATGATGTTTTTGAAAAAAAATAATGACAGTAAATCAGGGTAAATGGAAAGAGGTGTCTTAAGTTGTTGACCAGAAATGACTTTTCAATGATGGTGACATTTCAGAGGAGAATTAAATGATACAAATGGTCCTGAGGGCAAAATCTGAGGAATGTGTAGTTGGAGAGAAAAGTGAGGATAATAATGAGGAGCAGGAAAACACTTGGTGTATTTAAGGAAGCCGGATAAGGTTAGGAGCTGAGTGTGAAAACTGGAGTAAATGAGTTGTAAGGACATACTAAATCCACTAGCACAATGATGTTCATTGTAGCATTATTTACCATAGCAAAGATATGGAACCAACCCAGATGTCTCTCAGTAGATGATCTGATCAACAAGATGTGGTATTTATACACAGTGGAATTCTATGGTGCTATCAGAAAGAATGACATCACCCCTTTTGTAAGGAAATGGAAAGATTGGAAAAAATTATATTAAGGGAAGTAAGTCAGACCCAAAGGAACTTAGGCTCAATGGTTTCCCTCATTTGTAATAATTACTACACACCTAAGACTCTCCTAGCAGAGGTTTACAATAGGGCAAAACCTAGATACATAAGGTCATATAAGATGAGGCTAAAATATTTTTTTTGCCAGTCCTGGGCTTGAGCTCAGGGCCTGAGCACTGTTCTTGGGCTTTCTCAAGGCTGGAGCTCTACCACTTGAGCCACAGCACCACTTCCGGCTTGTTTCTATGTATCTGGTACCTAGGAATTGAATTTGGGTCTTTGGACATGCTAGGCAAGCGCTCTATCACTTGGCCAAATTCCCAGCCCGCTTACTTACTTTTGATAATATCAAATAATATATCTCTAAAACAAACCTAATGGAGTCAGTTCCAGCATTAAACAAATGTTTATTCCCTTTGACTACAATATGAGAAGACAATCTATTTTGTAGCTAGAGCTGGAAACTAAATTGAGACATTTGTAGTAGGAGTATGAAAATTTTGACAAAATAGTTGTTGATGTGTACTGTCTTTTAATAAACCTGCCTTTTGTCCAAGAGGGAAAAAAACTCAGCTGAAAAAAAATCATCTGATTACTAAGCATCAACTCTTAAAATAAAAATCATAGCTATAAGATGACTCATATAATCTGGATTTTGATCAAATGGAATATTGTTTTGTATCTTTTCTTTTAAGAAAAATATTACAGAAAATGTAATTTCTAGCATGCTTATGGTTACAGACATGACCATTTACTTATGGAAAACGCATCTCTGTGGTTTTCGAGAGGTCAGGTAGTAGGGATGGCAGAACACAAAGGAGGAAATACCACTGGCTTCCTCCTTTGCACATTAATTGGGATGATGTAAATCAAAGCCAGATTTGGTTTTTCACATTTATCAATAAATAGGGACACCGGACATTACACTTTAGGAAAGAATGCTAATTAAAAGATTCGCACCTCTTTGCTGGGGGACTGCCGCCATCCTGGGTCGCATGCACGCTCTGGGAAAGGGCCTGTCCCAGCCGGCTCTGCCGTGCCTGTCTGAAGTCGATGTCTGGAGACGTGAAGGAACAGATTTACAAACTACCATGAGAGGCCTGACTCCCTCACAGATCGCTGTGATCCTCAGGGACTCTCCCGGCGTTGCACAAGTGTGTTTGGTGACAGACAATAAGAAAATCCTCAAGTCCAAAGGACTTTCTCCTGATCTTCCTGAGGATCTCTACCATTTAATTAAGAATGCAATGGCTGTCAGAAAGCCATCTTGAGAGGAACAGAAAGGATAAAGATGTTAAATTCTGTCGGATTCTGATGGAGAGCCGAATCCACCAACTGGCTTGCTATTACAAGACCAAGCAGGTCCTCCCCCCTAATTGGAAATATGAATGGTCCACAGCCTCTGCCCTAGTGGCATAAATTTGTCTGTACTCAAGCAATAAAAATCATTGTTTCATTTTCTCAGTGGAGTGTTCTCCTAAAGCATTTCTCATAATATACAATTGTGCATTAATTTTGTAATATTTGTTTATTTTCCTTTGAGTCATGTTAATGCAAGCCTTATTAGAGCAACCTATATTTATGTGACTACCAATACTTAATTGGTTTACACAAAATAAACAAATAGGTGGTTACTATTAATTCCATATTGATGTATAGTGTAATAATGGCCATATTGGATTTCCATATGTTGGAATTAGAGAGTTCCCTACAAAGTACATGGCCAAAATTAAAAATGAAAACACCTCATTGAAGTGTTGTATGTTTTTAAATTTTCTTTTTCCAAGTTGGACAGTTAATAACATGAGTCCAAGAATCTTCCAGGTTAAAGGTATTGCAGGCAAGCATAGGATGAAAGTGTGGGCTCTCACAATTGTCCAGTGCTCCTGTATTCATCCATGGAATGGATGGTCTAAGTGCAGAGAGACACTTGGTTGACTGATGCAGTATCTTATGCAGTCCCTCTGGTGAAGAGCCCCCTGGAAAGTAATAGCCTTCAGGGAAGAGTTCTGCAGGATGTGCAGCTCTTCTAGACTAGCAGGTGCCTACTCACTTGCACTGGACTAGGTTGATCCCTCCTAGAATTCCTTTTAGTGGTTTATACCAATAGCTAAAACAGAATACCATCAGGAGATATAATGTCTTTGTGAATGTATTATAGCAACACAGTGATGTATATGAGCCAGAAATCTATGAGACAGCCACTTTCTCACTGGAGCTCCAGACCTGAATACACTACAAATTCCTATGCTTCTTCATTTGCATATACTCCCAGCAATGAGAGGAAGATGACTGACTTTACCATTCATTTATAGAACTACCTTTCAGTTAAATTTGATAGGAATGAGTGGTTTACAAATCTTAATGGAGGACTATTTCCTTTAATACATTAGTGGTACTCCAAAATGTAAAAGGTTAAAAAGAGAAACAGGGTGAGCTGAAGAAAGCTATCGTTTGGTTTTTTTTTTTCTTTTCCTATCAAGTATCTGTGATCCCTTGAGGTATTTCATGACACTTGCACACTTTCAAAATAAAACACAATACATTTATGAGGAAATAATATGACAAATGATCTCTGAATGAGGGTAGTAAATACTAGACATGTTACTAAGAGCTATGAGTATGGAATGTAGAAGTTAGTGGAAAATAAACATTCTTCAGGCGAATTTATCTATTCAGGTTCATTGTAGCATGAACCAACCATCTTTGGTGTCAAATGTATTTTCTGGCTTTGGTATATTTAGGACTTCTCCGCCCTCCACCCCCCTGGAAATCTGTGTGGTTTGGTTCCTATAGGAAAAGACAAGCCAAACAGACTTCTCTGAAGTGACCAGTCCTTAGTATGCATATTCAGCATATGTTGCAAGGCAGCCTATGACTTCTTCCCATTGTAAATGATCCTGAGAAAGGTACAGTGGATGATTTCCTCTCCTGTGCAGAGGAACAGTAACACAGTCCACCATGCTTGTGGAGATGAGGATAGTATGTGGGGCAGGACAAGGTAGTGCTCCATGAAGGCTCACTGGAACTATTCCTGGTTATCCATTTATTCTTATGAGGCCCATAGGGGGAGCTGTTTGCTAATGAATGTTCATGTGATTAGGTGGGGCATCGACTTCCCTAACAGAACTTCTATGTATTGACTAGATTGATGTCAGGGCAGCACAGAGTACTGAATAAAGTACTTCTGTGAGGGTTGAAAGGGGAGGAAAATATGGAAACAGATCCCAAGACTGGCCTAATTTCTGTAAAGTCTTCTGATTTAGTTAAGAGTTAATGCTTATACTTTATTCTGTTCTATAGATTGCCCATCTTTCCTTTAATCTTTAAACAACATATTACTTTGACACGTCAGTTATGAATATCCTGATCCCTCATCATCCCACCCCACCCAGATACTACTCTCTGAATGAAATTGATGCTTATGAGAGATGTGCCATTCTTATTAAGCTCCATCTTACAAACTGTAGCCATCAGTAAGAACAGCATTCCTTCCCTGTCCCTGTGGGCTATGTTCCAGAATGTTCCATGTTCCATGATGCTTGAAATCAGAATATTACCACATTGTATATAAAAGTGTTTGTGGATGTCCCCTACATCATCAGGGGATTGGTTCTGGGACCTTAGCTTCCCCCACCTTCTGCAGGAAATGTGGATATATGAAAAGACGTGCTCACTATTTATAGTCTAATGGCTGCTAACTAATCATTATGAGTATTGTGAATTATTAAAGAGTTTTAAATAGAGATCCAGAGTGTTGAATGAAAGAACAATGATGGGAAATTTGATTTTGTTTAAAGATTAGGGCATTCTTATGATTGGGAGATTTTCATTTTCTACATAGCAATACATTGCATTAAGCCTTATAAAAAATCCAGAGATGATTTAAAGCATATAGAAGAATGTACATTAGTTTATTTGCAGTTATTGTGCCCTTTTTTGTTACAAGAGACTCAAGTATCCTCAGATTTTGACAGTATAGTAGTCTTGATACAAATCCTTTATGAATACTAATATTATATTTATTGTTAGAAAGTGGAAGCTTAAAGTAGATAAAGGTGAAATTTTGTGATAGTTACATGGTTGGCATATTGATATTTGCTATATTATTTTCCACATGTCTCATCATTCCGGACTATTTCAGAAGAAACTTTCCTTAAAGCCCAAGATTCTTTTTTTTATTTAAAAATTTTATTAACACTGATTATTTGCCAGTCCTGGGCTTGAACTCAGGGCCTGAGCACTTTGTCCTTGGATTTTTCTCAAGGCTAGAGCTCTACCACTTGAGCCTCAGCACCACTTCTGGCTTTTTTCTATGTATGTGGCACCAAGGAATTGAACCCAGGTCTACCACTAGGCCTAACTCCCGGCCCCAACACTGATTTTTTTTTCATAAATTTTTTATTGTAATTAATAGAAGGGTTACATTATATTTGCCAGGTAGAAACACTGATTTTTTTATATCATATTTCAGATGTCAAGTTTAACAAGTACTGAAGAATCTTGATATGCAATCACTGGCACATAAATTTAACAACAAAATTAAAATTAAGCTGAGAGTTTGTATGTCATAGATACATATCATTCTATATAATATATCAATATGTCTATAGAATATATATCCCATCATAGATTTAAATGTCAATGACCTTGAGTACCTGAGTATTGAGTCATCGCTCTTATACTGTTTGGATCTAATATCCACACATCAAGGATTCATTTGCTCTTGACTTACCTCACTCAACATGATTTGCTCTAATTTCATTCACTTCCCAGAGAATGCCATTATTTTTTCTTTCTGGTGGCTATGTAGAATTCCATTGTACATATGTACCACATTTTTTGTCTCCATTCATATGTAGTGGGGCATCTGGGTTGTTTCCATCACCTGGCTATTGTGAATAGTGCAGTGATGAACATGGCTGTGCTGGTGTCCTTATCATATCCTGGGTTATGATGCTCAGAGTAGATGCCAGGAGTGGTATGGCTGGGTTGTAAGAAAGGTCTATTTTCAGTTTTTTCAGGAACCTCCAAAGCCTTCCAGAGTGGTTGTACTAGTTTACATTTTCACCAGCAGTGCAGTAGGGTTTCTCTTTCTCCACATCCCCACCAACATTTGTTGTCTGAGTTCAGAATCTTGGCCATTCTGATTGGAGTAATGTGGTATTTTAGGGTGTTTTTATTTGCATTTCCTTTATGACCATGGATGATGAGCATTTTCTCATATGTTTCTTTGCCACTTTTACCTTTTCTTCTGCTAAATCTCCTAGTTCCCTTGCCCATTTAGTGGTTGTTTTGTTGGGTTTCGGGGGATTAGTTTCTTGAGCTCCCTGTAGATATTGGGTATGAAGCATTTGTCTGATGTATTATTGGTAAATATCTTTTCTCGGTTGGGTAGTCCCATTTATGGAGTCTCTCTCCAATACGTTGTGACCCTGAGACTCTGTTCAAGAAGTTTTTGCCATGTGCTTATGAGTTCCAGTGTCTACTATTCTGTTGTGTAGAAATTTCAGAGTTTCAGGTCTGACATTGAGGTCTTTGATCCATTTTAAGTTAATATTTGTGCATGGTGACAATCTGGGATCATTGTTTAGTTTTCTGCATGTGGCTGCCCAGTTTTCCCAGCACCAATAATTGAAGAAGCTGTGTTTATTCCACTGTATATGTTTGTTGAAATATAAGTTGATTATTTTTGGATCTTCTATTCTGTTCCATTGATCTTCTGGCCTATTTTTGTGCCAATACCAAGCTGTTTATGTTATTATGGCTGTACAGTAGAGTTTCAAGTTTGGTATTGTAATACCACCTGCATTGTTTTTTTTGCCTAGAATTGCTTTAAAGTCCAAGATTCTTGATAGAAAAAATTTCACCACACCAATGGTTTTTCGTTTTCTTTGTATTGCATTGGCATGTGAATAACATCATCAGGCATATGAAATTCTTTTTGGGAATATACCCAAGTTGTACCATTCAGTGTAATCTGAATGGTGTGATCAGTCAGTATTGGCAAGGTCATGCCAAGGTCACATTCACCCACTACACCAATAATTTTCAGCTGGTTTCCCCCTAGTGCTACATGTGCAGTGTATGTTCATGGAAGCCTTGGCTTCTTGTAGTCATTTACAGTTGAGGATGAAAGGACTCATTGTATTGTAACTACATTCTCTGTAGAGTCATACCCCAATTCTTACATGTGTTGGCTTTAAATTGATAAGTCATCTCTTCTGCTCACACTTCATTAGCTAAAATGAGTTACATGGCTTCAAGTTACTACAAGGGAGAGATTTATCAGGATTGATTCCATGGTTTTCTTGTTCAATTGAGATTGGCTTTTGTTTGTATCCTCAGAGGAGGCTGCTTACTTATTGCTATTCATCCAGGAAGAATTTCACTTTGTTGTTGTTGTTGTTGAGATGGAATACACACCAGCCTAGTCATGAATTCTTTACCCTTCTGTCTCAAGTTTTGGGATTTCAGGTATGCACCTCCATGCTTAACATGAAGCTTTTGATGAGATCTAAAAAATAGGAAGAGGTACCAAGTGAAGAATGAGAGAGACAGCTTGAACTGGCCTGTCAGAGATGTTGTGTTTTTCTCTCTCCAACATTGCGTTCAGTTTGGTGGGTTGAAAGAGGCTTTGGCGGGAGTATTTACACCATGGGAATCTGCAAATATAGCTTTTGTTTTGGCTAGTTCATCATTAAACATTTACCAATAACCCCAGGGAGGAAAGAGAACATAATTAAGTACCTACCAGTGCCTATGTATTAGTATGTTAAATCCTGGATGTATTATTATCATTTAATTCTCACAGTAATCTGTCTAATAACAACACTACTCTCATGGACAGAAAATGAGATTTAGAGAAAAAGAGTGAATTCTATGTCTAGTCTTTTGAGGAACTGCCATACTGCTTTCCATAGTGGTTGAACGAGTTTGCACTCCCACCAACAGTGATCCCTCCTGGCCACATCCCCTCCAGCATCTGTTGTTATTAGATTTCTTGATCATTGTCATTCTAACTGGAGTGAGGTGAAATCTCAAAGTTGTTTTGATTTGCATTTCTTTTATGGCCAGAGATGTTGAGCATTTCTTCATGTGTCTATAGGCCATTCTTATTTCTTCTTCAGAGAAGTCTCTCTTTAAGTCTTTGGCCCACCCTTTAATGGTATGATTGTTTCTTTGAAGATTTGTTTTGGAGTGATTCAATTTTTTGAGCCATGTATATATTTTAGATATGAGGCCTTTGTCCGTTGTAGTGAAGATCTTCTCCCACTCTGTGGGCTTTCTATTCAACTTGCTAGCTATGACATAGAACTCCCCTATGACTCAGCAATTTCACCCCTTTGCATTTACCCAATCATCCAGAAACAAGGACATACTAAATCCACTAGCACAATGATGTTCACTGCAGCACTATTTACCATAGCGAAGATATGGAACCAACCCAGATGCCCCTCAGTAGATGATTGGATCGACAAGATTTGGTATTTATACACAATGGAATTCTATGCAGCCATCAGAAAGAATAACATTGCCCCATTTGTAAGGAAATGGAAAGACTTAGAAAAAAAGTATATTAAGTGAAGTAAGCCAGACCCAAAGGAACATAGGCTCAAAGGTTTCCCTCATTTGTAATGATTAGTATACACCTAGGACTCTCCTGGCAGAGGATTACAATAGCGATAGCATAAAACTTAGATACATAAGGCCATCTAGGATGAGGCTAAATGAAAAGATCTCCAGGATATGGTAACAAGAGCTTTATCTTGCATGACTTTTTTTTTTTTTTTTGCCAGCCTGGGCTTGAGCTCAGGGCCTGAGCACTGTCCTTGGTCTTTCTCAAGGCTAGAGCTCTACTACTTGAGCCTCAGCACCACTTCTGGCATTTTTCTATGTATGTGGTACCGAGGAATCAAACCCAGGTCTTTGTGCACGCTAGGCAAGCACTCTACCACTAGGCCAAACTCCCGGCCCGTGACTGTTGTTCTTAATGTACTATGCTATTTCTCTTCTTTTTTGTTGTCCTTTGATTAATCTCATATTGTTACTGTATCTGACTTTGTTACCTGGCATATTGTATATATGTTTAATTGTTTATTTGAAATAGGAAAGGAAATGGGGGGAAATAAGATGATTGGGAGGGGTAGAGGAGGAAAATGGGGACAAAAACATAAGAAGGGTATCAATGTGTGAGAAGTAATGCACCTACTACCTTGTGAACATAACTGTAACCCCTCTATACATTACAGTAAAAAAGAGTGAGTTGCCCCAAATTATTAGGCTAGGAGGTAGACACAATCATGCCTGAAGTCTTTCTGGCTTTGAAATCCATGTCTCTTTCTCTGTATCATGCTGCCTGTAACAGTTGCCACTTTCTGTCACTATAACCAATAGTGGTGCCTAAAGAAGCTGAAACTGCTAACAGCATGACTTTAGCTTTAAAGCCAGATAGCACCACAATAGTTGAATGTGTGCTTGAAGGTGGAAGGGTACATGATCAGATAGGAAGCTGTCTTATAGACCAGAGCCTAGAGCATGGTTTGAGAAATCTCTGAATATGTAGCATTTTAGAAGTTCAGGATTCTGCATTTTAAGAAGGTAGATCACAGGTACTCCTGTGTAACCATCTCCCTTAATTTGTGTTGGCTCATGAAGTTGAAGGGCCAGGGAGACTGTAGCTTCTGCAGGAGGGAGACTAGCAAATAGTGGGCATACTGAAAAGCTGGAAAAGGCAAAGATAGGAGAAATAGGGATAGGCCTGTGTGGCCCTGGCAAACATGACACATCAAGAAAGGGGAAGCAGTACCAAGACATGTGAAAGGGTATCAATGTATGTGAATTAATGCACCTTCTATCTGGCAAATATCATGTAACCCTTTTACTAATTATAATAAAAAAAATAAATAAAATGACACCAAAAAAAAGGGGAAGCATGGAAACAGTGGAACAAAGGGTGAACCACTTCAGCAGTGGAACCCACTAGGCACTATGTTAGAAACATAACTTGGAGCTGGGAAAAACCAGGGGAGAATGAGAGATGGGGTGGCACTGTTCAAAAGGAAATGTACTCATTAACTGACTCATGCAATTGTAACTCCTCCCTACATGACCTTTACAATAAAGTTATAAAAATGAAGAAAGGATATTTATTTATTTATCCATCCATCCATTCATTCATTCATTCATTCATTCCTCATGCTAGCCTTGAACTTATCATTCTCTTGCCTCAGCCTACTTACAGCCAGGGGTACAGCATGTGCCATTCTGTCTGCTTTCAGAAGGGACATTGGAGGATCCTGGGATCCAGGAAAGGCCCAGTGAATCTTATCAGTGAGAATGAGTTCATGATTCCCTTCCAGCCTGATAACCTCTGGTTAGTGGCCACAGGCCGCAATACCATAATATTGCTGGAAGTAATATTGGAGAATTGCTGAATCATTGGCAAATCTGGGCCTAGCACAGATAAAGCATTAAAAAATGACAGGATCAGCAAATGTGGTTAGGTTTGTTTAGCAACACATCCTACTTTCAAGTACCATTCTAGGTTTATAGGGAAGGAGCCATGAATAAAATAATCACCTGGCCAAAAAAAAAATCAAGAAAAGTTTTAGATATTAAGATTTAACAGTGTTCAAGAGGTAACATGCTCCCTACCTTATGAATGGAACTGTAACTCCTCTGTGCATAACCCTGACAATAAAATACAAACAAAAGATTTGCTAATCTTATAATCTAGTTTGAAAGTGAAACATGAAGTAGAGGATGTATAAGGCATTGTTTTACTATCTCATATAAATTGTCACACATTGGCATTCCTGTTAGCACATAATTCCAATTATAATGACCATTTTGTTTTGAAAGTCAAAGTATTCTCAGGTAATAATTTCTAGTTTTATTTGTCCAGTTGAATTCTTGATCAACCTGGATTTTCTTCTCTATTGTTTGTTATGAGATTTTGGTTTAAAGTAGACTGAATTACCAGAATCTTTTCCTGGCATCATTGTTCTTTGAAAAAGTAGAATCAAGTCAGGTTCTAACTATGGTATGTAGAAGTATGTTCAAGGTATAGAGTAGCACTGTGGATGGAGGAGTGAGTTGGCAGATTGGGCTTCTGAGCAGCTGGCGAACAAGTTAGCATTTTATTGATAAGCAATGGTGGTTGGCGGCTGGGAGGGCAGATATTTCTCAAGACAGCTAATAAGACAACCCTGGCTATGTAGGATTGCATATATTTTAGTTCGATTGTTATTCTGTTTATTTGTTGTGTTAACCTGAGAAGATTACTTCTCAGATTCTTTTATTTTTTTTCCCTGATGGTGCTAAGGCCTCATGCTTGCATTTAACCATTCGAGCCCAAGAAGGCTGGTATGGGTGATCTTGCCTAGTTTAGTCTGTATGATTTCTTCTCAAATCTATACTTTTGCACATTGTAGATTTAAGTCATAATCAGCTGATAGACATATGTCAGTGTTGTTTTGTCCCTCAAGAAACTGTGTATAAAGGTATTTTTTTTCTCTCTCCTACTTTGTGTTGATTGTGGTTTGAAGTTAGGTCCTGGGTGCTGTTCCTGAGCTTTGGCTAAAAGCTATTGATCTACCACTTCAACCACACCCTACTTCTGGCCTTTTGACACCGGAGCCATCTCCTTGTATGCTTAAGTCAGCAATGCAGATCTATGGGTCAGCCTGACCCCACACTTGGCTCCCAGCATCTTGATAATCAACTGAAGATAGGAATCTCACAGTTCCCTGCCCCAGGCTGGCTTCAAACTCCAATCGTAATCTGAGTAGCTAGGATTGCAAGCATGAGCCTCTATCACCCTGCTCAGCATATAGCTATCTTTAAGCATTTTCTTTAGGTAGCTTAAAGCTAAACTTGGTCATTCTTTGTTAGTTTTTTTTTTTTAAGATTTGAAATTAGGTACACCTTGTACTGAAGAGTTGTTGCCAGTAAAAACTTAGACACATTAACCAGGTATATCAGAAGGTTAACTTCTAATACTTGGGCAGTTTTTCCTTTGCTAATAATTACCTGCTTGCATGGAAGTGACAGTGGCTGGGATGGAAGACTGGGGAGTGAAGATACCCAGTGCTGCCTGGAGAATCTGTGGAGAGCAAAAGCTATACCACCCCCTTACACAATAGAGAATAGAACCAAGCAGCTTTCGAATCTTTTATTTCAGAAAATAGGAATTGCCCTCCCGATATACACTGTTTACTGTGTGCCAAACTCTCTGCATTGTCTCACTGACTGCTTAAGGTTCATAACTGAACCAAGACTGCCTTTTTCTGGAGGAAGACACTGCATTTAAAAATATGAATGTTAAGAAGTTGAAGGATGTCCTGTATGTGGGGTGGGTACAAATTATGGTGTGGTGAATGGACAGAGAGAAGGAAGGTGAATATGGTCAAAATACTTTCTGTATGCGTGTGAAAATGGAAGCTTGTTGAGTTTGGTTTGGGGATTGGGAAGCAGGATGAGGGAGATACACACAAAACAAAACAAAACAAAAGAGAAAGGAAATACAAGAACGAAAGTCCTAAGACCACGTATGACAACACAGTACAAAAATTCTATCAAAAAAAGGGCTGGTTCTGAACTTGGAAATTACGATGGGAAACAAAGAAGGGGTACACAGGATGCTTGGAGATAAAGTTAAGATGAGTTGATCAGATTCACCATTGCTAGACATTTAGCATCTTGGTCCATTTCTCATTGCTATTGGAGAACACCTAAGATGAGCAATTTTTTTTTTAATTGTAAAGGTGATGTGTAGAGGAGCTATAGTTACATAAGTCAGGTAATGAGTATATTTCTTTTGGAACAGAGTCACTTCCCTCCCTTATTTTCTCCCAGGCTCCTTTTGCCTCCCGAGTTATATAGTTCATTTCCAACATAGTGTCTAGTGAATATCACTGCTGAATTGATGAACCATTTGTAAGAAAAGTTTATTTTGTTTTCACAGTCCATGGGCATGCTGAGGAGAACTTTGTGCTGAGTAAACAGGAAGAAGAGTAAGTACATACATGAGAAAGAAGCAAAAGAGGAGATTAGTTTCACTATGATCTGTTCTTACAATCACTAATGCAGCATTTGCTTGTAGTTTGAATCCATTTGTGAGGGTGGGCTTCCATGACCCAGTCACTTCCTGTTAAGACCCATCTTCCAACATGGGAGACCATTTGTATGAATCCTAGGGGACATACCCAAACCACAGCACTAGCTAAGGGGAAATTTTAAATTGGTTCGCACCAATTTAAGGAAAAATGAAGATTTATAGGTAAGTATAAGAGAGGCAAATAGGACAGGTGCCCCCAAAGCTATTAAGTAAAGTGACTTCGAGACAGGCTTGGAGGAATCAGAAACGATTCGCGTTTTCAAAGGTTTCAGGGTCCTATCCCATTGGGTCAGGATGGCATTTCTGGCTCCATTCCATTTCCCAGGGCCCATTAGGCGGTATTGATAAGGAGTACATGGTCCAAAGAAAACTTCCCAGGCTAATCTAGGATCTGTGAGGAACAGAAATGGGATGTTGGGTTTTGCGCCAAGGCATGTAGCTATCTCATCCATGTAGGAAATGAAGTCAGATTTGCTTTGACTGGGAGATTTGATAGCACCCCTGTGAAGAAATAAAGATGGCAACTTTTCATCAATTACTCTATACCCTTTGATTCTCAAGTTACAAGACACATGCTTCCTCTTACTCTGGTTACTTCCTTTTCTGAATAAAACTGCTTTGGGAATATGTTTTTCTCTGTTAGAAAGAAAAAGTAAAAGAGGCTTATATACTAAGGGTATTTTTAGGGTTAAAATTTATTGAAAGATGTACTTGCTAACTGGAGGTATTTAGAAGAGACTCCTTCTTGAATTTGATAGGAATGTAGAGCCTTGTTATTCTGAATGAAATAATTGATGATGAATAAACAGGACCAGAGAGCACCATATAGATGATGGACACATAGTTTTCATTGGTATCAGTTGTGGATCTAGTGGACCATATATGGTACCCAAGAACTGAAGTTGACTGTAATATGACATTAGTGTGGGTGAGATTTGTATTCATACCTATTTCTGTTAGTACATGTTCATGATGTCCCAATGTCATTAAATAAATAAGCACAAAAATAAATATCAAATGAAGTGCATAAAACATTCCAGCCTGAGAAGTGATAAGACAACAAGACAGAATCGAGATTTCTGGAGGCCTAGTGAAGATGGGCTCATTTATAACAGCTTTTGAGTCTCATATTGCAGACCTGGTGCCACTGTTTAATCAGAGGCAGAGCTGAAACTAAAGATATCTTCTCCTGAAACACAATTCAGTTATTTCTGCTTCTTTAGAATTCTTCATTGGAATGGCATTTACACTGAGAATCCCTGATCTTACTGGGTTTCTTTCTGGCTTCCCCATCACCAGTTAGAGTTCATACCTTTCAATGAGCTGCTCCTTTTTTGTGGCTTCAGCCATTAATGTCTGCGATGGAGGTATCTTGCAGAGGCCTATGAGAAAAATCAGAATCAACATTTAAGTCAAACATAGTGGTTTTATAAAAAATAAATTATTCTAGCTTTCCTGTCATTTCTGGCTTGCAACTGTTCCAACTTCAGAACACATGGAAACAAGAGGTTTATCTTTGTGATTGTTATTCTCAATGTATTATGTGCAGCTATTTCTTTCTCTTTTCCCTCCTATGGTTAATCTCATGTGGTTACTGTACCTGACTTTGTTACCTAGTATATTGTATGTTTATCTGTTTATTTGAAATAGGGAAGGGAAGGGGGGGAAACAAGATGATTTGGAGGGGGTGGGGGGAGAGAAAGGGGGACAAAAACATGAGAAGGGATATCAATGTTTGAGAAATAATGTACCTACTACCTGACAAATTTAACTGTAATCACTCTATACATTACCATGACAATAAAATTTAAAAAAAGAAGAGAGAAAGAAAAAGCCAAAGCTGAGAATGAAATTCAAGTGCCCAAGTAATGTGGAGGTACAATCTCTCTCCTATCTCAGTTCACCAGGGAACTCCGTTGACTGTGAGAGAAGTGTCCTTATGGCTTTGGCCTCAGCCTACACAACTTTTGTCAGACATCAGCACCTGTTTCCCCTCTTTCTCTCCCTCTCTCTCAATACAGCTTATTTTGTCTTGTTCATCTGTGTTATATCCATGTGTATTGTAACTATTGCAGCTTAAGCGGAAACATTTCAAATGACCCCTCTCTACAACTCTGCCTTGGTTCCCATCCAGTTTTGCTCTGTGGGGAGTCTTCATGTGGAAAGTATCTCTTCATCTCATAGTGACTCTGTCTGCTTGAATGGTTGTGAGGACTCTCTTGCTCTCAGTCTCCTAGCTAGACACACTTAACATTTGGCCTCTACTGCTGGCTAGTCTAAATTCTTAACCTGCCTAGACACTGGCCATTCTCAGCAGAATTCTCTGGCTGCCCAGAGTCTGAAATCCCAGTCTGTTATCTTGTTTCCTTGATACCTCTCTCTCCTCTTTTATAATCACTCCATTTCTTCTTCAGTGACCCAGGTCTCCCCTGTCCAAGCTGTCCACCATCTCATTTTGGCCAGTCCTGCCTCTGCCCGGCACCCCATGCCAACCCTGGGTGTGGGTTTGTTGTCCAACAGTTACTGACCTAGCACAGCTCTGAGCTGAACTTTCTGCTGGCATTACATTGATTTGTGAAAATCTAGTCAGACTCAGCACTTTCCTGTGTGCTTCTCTGAAGCTCTGCAGAGAAGTGTGCAGTGACTTGCACGATGGGATCTATCCAGTAAAGTCGTTTTGATCAGCTTTACCATCCTAATAAGCATTGTGACCTCATTAGAAAAATACTTAAAAAAGCTCCTCAGATACTTAAGACTCTAATATAATTGATTAATGCTGTGAAAGCACTTTAATTGACCATAAGGAACACAAATTTGTAATCATTTAATGAAGATTCAAGGACTTTTTCCCCCTCTAAGTAAAATAATGATTTTTTTTTGCCAGTCCTGGCGCTTGAACTCAGGGCTTGGACACTGTCCTTGGACACATTTTGCTCAAGGCTAGCACTCTGCCACTTGAGCCACAGTGCCACTTCTGACGTTTTCTGTGTGTGGTACCCAGGAACCGAACCCAGGGCTTTGTGCATGCTAGGTGAGCACTCTACCGCTAGACTACGCTCCTGGCCTAAAATAATGATTTTTCTAAGCACTTCCTTTCTCCTCCCTAATTAACTTGCTGGTCAACTTTGGAAAACCTAACTTTTTAAATATGGTCAGTATCTGTTAGGGTCATATAGTGAAATAGATGTCAGCAAAGAAATGTCAGCACCCATTTCATACTGTTATACTTTATTGGGAATTGATTTCACTCAGGAAAGATAACTAGTTGACTGAAATGTGAATGCTGCTTCTATTGAAACACAATGCAACTGCAGTTCTTTAAAATGTGTAATAATGTAAAACTTGCCCTGCTTTCAAGGAGAAGATGAGAATGGCAAGGACAGAGAGCAGCAGGGTCAAATGGGTTTGTACTGTGTGTCAAATATTCTAATTGTTTTTCAGACATTATTTCTTTAAAAAATCCTAGATAGAAAGGGTTTGTTATGACCATATATGTGCCCAGATATATACATATATAAATATAAATTGCTTAAGTTCTTTTAATACTTCATATCCTCTTAGTTCACATCTGTTTGGTTTTAGCTGATACTAAATGGTGAGACACTAGTTGCTTTTGTTGTGTGGTGCTGGCAGTGGAGCCCTGGGCCTCACATGTACTAGTCAAAATCTCTAGGACTCCAGGCCTGGATTTTGGCCTGGAGTGCTTGCCTAGCATGCACAAAGACCCGGGTTCAATTCCTCAGCTCAAGTGGTAGAGCTCTAGCCTTCCAAAAGCCCAAGGACAGTGCTCAGGCCCTGAGCTCAAGCCCAGGACTGGTAAAAAAAATCTCTAGGACCTCAGTCCTAGACAGGGTGATGATTTTAAGATTCAGTTAATGCTGTGTGGCTTTAAATAGAGTAATAATACCTTTGAAAACTCTTGTAGCCCATCGTGCTTGGAGCTCTGTGCCTGCTAAAATGGAACCAGTGAGGGTGATATGGCCAATGATGGCTAGTGTGGCTCTCTCCAGGTTTGAGGGAAAGACTTGCTTGTATAAGAATATTTTCTTTGTACAAAGGCTCTTCAGAGGTTCTTCCAAAAAGGGGAAAGAAAATATATATCCAGTAGTGAAGATCACAACATCAATGTTGGCTTCTACTGTCCCATCATCAAAGACAACAGAGGTTTCTGTAAAATTCTTCACACTGGTTTTCATGGTGATTGTCCCACAGAGGAGGCAGGCTGGAAGCTCATCGTTCACAATAAATTTCGGAGTTTTTCTTTGACACAAGAGAAAAAAGTCACTGCAATTATATCTATGAGACCCTGCACCAAATGATTTATCCAGTCAGTTGAAGGAAATTATCTGCCAACCCACGGAAGTGAATTGACCAGTATCTGATTCAAGGCTATCTCTATTACAGTATGTTTATACCATGTTTTGATTTTTTACTTTCAGTAGAAGACATGAGGAAAATAACTAAGCCTATACTTTCTTAACTCCATCTATAGTTATCTATCTCTCAGAATTCTTTCCTGGAGCCCTTCCTTCCTTCCTTCCTTCCTTCCTTCCTTCCTTCCTTCCTTCCTTCCTTCCTTCCTTCCTTCCTTCCTCCCTTCCTCCTTCCATGCATTTCCTTTCTTCTTCTTTTTAATTCTTTTTTCCTTCATGTCCACTGTAAAGCACATAATAAATCATCTGAGATCCAATGGTTTCATTTCACCTTGGCCTTCAGGAATGACATTAGACAGAGAAAGTTCATAAGAAACTGACTAAAAATAGAATCATGATGGCAGGGAATGTGGCCTAGTGGTAGAGTGCTTGCCTAGCATGCACAGAGGCCTGGGTTTGATTCCTTGGTACCACGTACACAGAAAAAACCAGATGTAGCACTTTGGCTCCAGTGGTAGAGTGTTAACTTTGAGCTGAAGAGCTCAAGGACAGCACAAGGTCCAGAGTTTAAGCCCCATGACTAACAAAAAAAAAAATAGAGGGCTGGGAGTTTGGCCTACTGTTAGAGTGCTTGCCTAGAATGCACAAAGACCTGGATTCAGTTCCTCAGTACCACATACATAGAAAAAAGCTGGAAGTGGTGCTATGGCTCAAGTGGTAGAGCTCTAGCTTTGAGGAAAGTCCAAGGACAGTGCTCAGGTCCTGAGTTCAAGCCCTACAACTGGCCAACAAAATAGAAGCATGAATCTATTTATACTGATTAACTAAATTTGTGTTGAATACCTCATTCTACCTAATCATATAGACATATTGCCTATAAAATTAACAAAGAATCTTTTGCTTTTTTATAATTTGAAATACAGTTTGTTAATAAAGCATCATAAATTACATCTAATGACATTTCATGCAATTCAAAGTTTTCCTTTTTTCTGGCCAATATGTGACTCTTTTTAGAGGTATATTAAAACGTATTACTTCAGAGCTCTCCATTGACTCAGTCAGAGCCGACAGTTATTTATTATTTAGCAAGAGTGGCACTTGCTCCTATTTTCCCCCTTTGGCACTGTTTTGGACTTCTGTACCTTTTTTCTTGTATGTATATTGGGGAGGAGAAGGAGAAGCACAAAAATGGTGGGACAAATAGTGAACTAACACAGCAGTGACACTCGCTAGACACTATGTTGAGAAGGAACTATGTCACTTGTGGAGGAAGGGAGTCAGGAGGAAAAACTGGAAGAAAATGAGGGCAGAGGTCAATAAGAACTGTACTCAATACTTAGTACTGTAACCCCTGTAACTACCTTTACAATAAGAATTACAAGAAAAAAGAAGAAGGTAGCTAGTGTACTCAAAGATGTTGGCTTGCTGATCTTTTTTTGTGGGAGCAGTTCTGAGAGTCTTCACGGCTAATTTAAATATTCGAAATTTCAAACGGGAGAGGATAGCTATCATCATTGTTCTTACTATTCCCGTTTGTACACAGAGAATGCTTCACTATCAAGAGCTGGACATTGTCTCAGGGATAGGTTTATACAGGATAAAGAAAGGCAATGTCCATTTGAGCACAGGTGGCCCACTCCTGTACTCCTAGCTACTCCGGAGGCCGAGATCTAAGGATTATGGTTTGAAGCCAGCACATGTGAAAAGTCTGTATGACACCCTCTAATTAACCACTCAAAACCCTGAAGTGGAACTGTGGCTAAAGTGGTAGGGCGCTATCCTTAATCAGAGAAGCTCAGGGCACGCCCACCTGCGCATCTCCTCTCTTGTACCAGCAGTTCGGCGTCGTTGCTTTTTTAGGGAAGGGAAGAAAAAAAAAAGACAAGAAAAAGGAAAAAAAAAATAAAAGGCCGAAATCATGTTGATGATCATGGCAGAAATGGCAGAGCAACGACTTGCAGATGGACGTGATGCTGGCCGAGGGCAGCCAGAGGAGTTAGGCCCCAGGGAGGAGGAGGCGGGGTCCGGGGCCCAGCCCCGGGCAGCGGCGCGGCGGCGGCGGGGCCGCGAGGAGCAGCCCGGGCCCACGGCCGCCGCTGCCGGCCTCGATTTCGAGAGCGAGAACGAGGAATTCGATGGCTGGGAAGATGAATACGAGTACCCCGAAGCGGATCGGCTGGGGGGCGCGGGCTACCGAGTGTCCGCCGCCCTGGAATAGGCCAACAAGATGTTTCTGAGAACCTCCCGGGCCCGTAGGCCGCCCTAGATGGGGGGTTCCAGATGCATTACGAGAAGACCCCCTACGACCAGCTAGCGTTCATCGAGGAGCTCTTCTCCTTCATGGTTGTCAATCTCATCGGTTGCGATGAGATGATCGATAGGGAGTAAAATCAGAGGCTGGTGGCAAAAAAAAAAAAAAAAAAAAAAGAGGAGGAGGAAACTACCTAAGGACAGATTCCAACATTCCGCTCCACCGTTTGGGGTTTCCTTCCCAATAGCTCTGTGCCTGTGGGGGAAAAACACAAAAAACAAAAACAAAAACTTGATCTTGGAATAAATGTTTTTTTTTAGAAAAAAAAAGTTGTCTTTTTTTTTTTTTTTTTTGGTTTCCCTGAAGACAATAGGACAGTGACTGGACAGTTGTGAAAAAGGAAAAGAAATATGGAAGGAAGGAAAGAAGGAAGGGGGGAGAAAAAAAAAGAGCCTAGGACTGTGGAAGTCTGTTTTCGAGAATGTCCTGGAACACTTTTGTTATTGGTCCAGATTTTTCTTTTCGTTGGGGAAGACATCTTTTGGACACGGTCTGCCTTAAAGATGATTTTGCAAGAGGATTGCCAATACAAGAGCCCACGGACACTAGGCAGATAATGACAAGAAGAGAAATGCATCCATAAGACATCTTTGAATCATTTGGACTTGAGACAACTCAAAATTATAGTTTCTGATCTTAGACCATTTGTAATTATTGAAGATTAAATTTGCATTGTTAGATTAATTATTCATATCCCCAAAGGATGAAGAAACTAAATATATAGAGTGATAGATAGATCATGTGCTGTTATTTTATAATGTGTTTGCCAGGAAATTGAAATGTTGGTACATGTAACCTCATCATGTATCAAGCAGCTGTGAACTATAATCAGGAAAATTCACTGTCTTGACTATTTTAATTGTCAAAAAAAGAAACCCTTTTTTTAAAAAAGTTTCAATTTAGACGTTAAAATGTAAGTGAAAGTATAAAGAGAAAAAGGTATTTCTAGCACCCTTGGATACTAACGTGTATATTTTGTCTTGCTTGCTGTTCTTTGTTAAGGTTGATGGTTGAACTTGATATTGGGAAAATTCTCAAGTAAAAGGAAATCCCAGAATGGTTTGTTTTACAAACATTATACTATCTGTCTTTGAAAGTAAACCTAGCCAGAAATCCACCTCAGTATCTGAAGTTTTCCTCTGTCTCCTCCTCTAAGCTTGTTATTCCTTATGCACCAGCATTGGAGATAATAAAATTTCTTGTTCAGTGTGAAAAAAAGAATTAAAAGCTCAGGTTACAGTGCCCAAACCCTGAGTTCAAGCCCCATGACTGACAAAAAAACTAAAACAACAATGTCATAGTTATTGGACATTTGGAGTTCTCAAAACTGTATAACAAGCAAGGCCGGGAGTTTGGCCTAGTGGTAGAGTGCTTCCCTTGTATGCACAAAGACCTTGGTTCTGTTCAATTCCTTGGTACCATATACATAGAAAAAAGCTGGAAGTGGTGCTGTGGCTCAAGTGGCAAACCACTAGCCTTGAGAAAAAAAAGTAAGAACAGTACTCAGGCCCTGAGTTCAAGCCCCAGGACTGGCAAAAAAATTTTCGTAGATCAAGAAATACCGATGTAAAATACCGTCTGAGAAATGAAAAAATCAAAACCATAAGGGGATACCATTTTACCCCGTTAGGTTGGCTATTACAATAAAAATGTTGGCAGAGGTAATGGAGAAAAGGGAACTGTAGCAAATCACTGGTATAGCAAAGCCATTATGGAAAACAGTATAGTTTCCTTAAAAACAACAAAAACAAAACAAAAGTGAGAATAAGCCAGGTTGTGGTGGCACAGCTATAATCCTAGCTACTTGAGAGCCTAAGAGTGAGAAGAGAGTGGTTCAAGGCCAAGTGGACAGAAAAGTTTACAAGACCTGCCTTCTCATCTCATATCTCTGTGCAGAGGCATACCTCTGCCACCTCAAGCTACGTGACAGGCTGAGATTGGGAGGCCTGTAGTTGTAAGTCAGTCTGGGCAGATAATCCATGGAAGGGAAGGTGAACACAGGTGCATTTCTGTGATTCTAGTAACAATGAAAAACTTAAGATATAGTGGACTGAAGGTCAGGTGCATGCCTGGGTGAGAGGCAAGACCTTACCATAAAAATAATGAGCAATATCTCACCATCCTAGCAAGCATGAGGCCCTGAGTTCAAACCCTAGTACCATCAGAACAAGAAAAGGAAAAAAGAACAGATCTACCATATGATCTATTTATCCCACTTCTGAAAATATATCCAAAGGACATGACCATGTTTGTAGAAGTACTTTTCACAACAGCTAGCATCCAGAATTAACTTGGGCACCTATCAATGGATGAATGGATAAAGAAAACATGGTATATATACACAGCAGAGTATTATTCAGTTAAAGAAGGATGAAATATTGTGGAGCAAAATGGATAAGTTTAGAGGACATGTTGTGTAAGCCAAGCTAGACACAGAAAGACAAGTACTGCATGTTCTCTTTCATATGTGGAAGCTGAAAGTAAATAGCGACTATTAGAAATTAGGAAGAATATGAGAGTGAGTAGGAGTGTGAAAGATGATGTTGAATTTGACCAGTGAATGCTATATGCATGTGTGGAACCTTATTAACATGTGTATTAATACATGAGAAAAGTCAAGAAAATAAATAGGGATGAGGGTATTGTTCACTGCAGGAGTATTTGTGCAAGTCCCTGGATTCCATTCCAGTAGTGCAAATTAACCAACCAACCAAACAAACAAGCAATAAAAGATTTCCATGAAATAAAAAAATTACCCTTTTGTGATACTTAATCCATAATTTTCATGGTTAAATCTTTTATCCATCGTTCTCTCTTGCATCCAGTTCAGGAAAGATGCAGGCAATATTTTCTTCATAAAAAGTTTCCACCTTCTTGTAAGCATCATGTTGAAAGGGTAGCCCCAGTCTGAAATCCGGCTGATAACCCAGGTGCCAGTTCTAGTACTAAGGAATACCTGAGAAGAAAAATGAGAAGTATATGCATGCCCACCACTGGTCCCCCAGACGTCATCCATGTGTTCCAAATGCTAACATTCTTGTCTAAGAACAGAGAATCTATGTTCACATAGATATACATAGAACTATGTATATCCTGTACTTGGCACTGTTCTAAAGAAACAGGTCACCTGATTATCTATCTGTCTATATATGTTAAGAATTTTCATTGCATTTATAGAATTATCCATAGCTAAGATATAGAACCAACCCAGATGCCACTCGGTGATTGGATCACAAAGATGTGGTATTTATATACAATGGAATTCTATGTTGCCATCAGAAAGAATGATTTGCCCCATTTGCAAGGAAGTGGAAAGACTTGGAAAAAAATCATATTAAGTGAAGTAAGCCAGACCCAAAGGTTTTTCTCTTTTGCAGTAGTTAGTATGCATCTAGGATTTTCCACAGTAGCTTAAAAGCTATGTACATATGGCTACAAAGGATGAGGCTAAGTGAAATGAAATCCAGGAGAGGGAAACAAGATTTATTCTTGTGCTTATTGTCTTTTAACGTACCATGTGAATTTATTTCTTTATTCTTTTATTCCCTTTTTCTTTATCTTTTTTTCTTTTTCCTCCCCCTTATGGTTTATCCTCTTTACTGCTGTATCTGACTGTGGTACCTGTTATATTGTATATACATTTATTTGTTTATTTGAGTCAGGGAAGGGGAAAAACAAGATGACAAGACAAAGGAAGAAAGATGAACCATTGTAACAGCCAAATTCACAAGACAATATGTTGGAATGAACTTTACAGTTGGGAGGGGGTGGGAGGGAAATTGGGAAAAAAAGATGGGAAGGAGTAACAATATTCAAGAGATACTTAACTGTAACTCCACTATACACCACCCTGATAATAAAATTTAAATAAAAAAGAATTTTAATAATTGTAAATAGATACTAAGCTGGCAAATATTTTTTTAATTTCCATATATTTTTTATTATTATTATTTTTTTGGGAGGGGTCAGTCATGTGGCTTGAATTCTTGGCTTGGCCTTTGTCCCCGAGCTCTTTAGCTCAAGGCTAGTGCTCTACCACTTGAGCCACAGCGCCACTTCCATTCTTCTGGTGGTTAACTGGAGATAAGAGTCTCATGGACTTTAATGCCCAGGCTGGCTTTGAATGGCAATCCTTAGATCTCAGCCTCATGAGTAACTAGTATTGCAAGCGTGAGCCACCAGTGCCTGGCAGCTGGCAAATCTTAAATAAAATTTCAAGCGAAGGCTTATAAGAACAGTTTTTAAAAAACTGAATGAAATATAAATGTATTCCCTGTAGAACTAACTGCTTTCCTACAGTTGATGCTAAAATGCTAATTGGTAAGTCTATGTTTAGCCTTTTCTAAAATCATATATAATTCTTGGGTGCATTAAGGGATTCTTTTTGTCCCTAAATAAGGGACAAATCTGATTTCTAATAGAACATTTTGAGAAAATTGGAAAACACCTTCCTCTTTCTATTCTTATACAGGAACTTGTCAGAATTGCAAAGGGAACGAATGACAGGATGTAGTGGCATACACCTAATTCCAGGACTTTTAGGGCCAAGACAAGAAGTGTATGAGGTAGGCTTAGGAGAGACAGGTGAGGGAGACAGGGAGAGGGAGGGGGAGGGGAGAAATATAGGGAGAGGGAGAAGGAAAAGAAGGAGAAGAGGAGAGGAGGGAGAGGGAGGGTGAGAAATAGAGGGAAAGGGAGAGAGAAAGGAAGGAGAGTAGGAGAGAGAGAGAGGGGATGGAGGAGAGGAAGAGGGGGAGGGAGGGGGACAAGTAGAGGGAAAGGGAGGGAGAGGGAGGGAGAGAGGGAGAAGGGGAGAGGGAGCATGGAAGGGGGAGGGGGAGTAGAGGAAGAGGGAAGGGGGATAGGGGAGAGAGAAAGGGAAGGGGAGAAGCAAAAAGAGAGGGAGGGAGAGAAGGAAGAGGAGGGGCACAAGGAGAGGGAGAGGAAATTGCCTTTTGTGGTACAAAGCGTCCATTTGGCCTTGTTCCTGTAACAGTGCTTCTGAAAACTACTATGTTGTTTGGCATTCACATGATTTTTCTGGATGCTATTTGGAGACAATTCTGTGAAGTGAACATTTTTAAATAGTCCGTAGATTTAAGAGTGGCTTTGCATCTTTTCAAGAACGTTTCAACTCATCCCATGGCAGCAGCACCATTGAACAAGTAACTAATGCGTAATCTTGAATCCCTGCCTCTGGCCTGTGGCCTCTATGCATGGGGCTGGGGACTCTACTTCAGAAATCATGTACCTGAGCCGCTGTTCGGCTGAGCTCCACCGCGAGGTCTCCTCCAGTGTTCCCAAGACCAATCACTAAGATACGTTTGCCCCGAAAGGCATCTGGGGTCCTGTATTCTTGATTGTGTAGTATCTGGCCTTTGAATTCATGAATTCCTGAGGAGGAAGAAAAGATCAAATGATCTGAAATCTCTAAAGCTAGAACCCTCCTATATACCAATAGTGTCTGCAGAAAAGGGGACATCTCAGAAATACGGCAGCCCTTTCCTTCTGCCACTAGGTGCAGGGAGTAGAAATAGCATAAGAGGGTTCTCTTTCCTGGGACTTGGTTCAAGCTCAAGGTTAGTTCAGGTAAAAGCTTAGGAGACCTCACTTTGATTAACAAAAAGCTGTGCTAGGTGTTGGGCACTGGTGGCTCACAGGCCTGCAATCCTAGCTACCCAGGAAGCTAAGATCTGAGCAGCACAGTTTAAACCAGTTGGAGCAGGAAAGTCCATGAGACTCATCTCCTATTAGCCATCAAACCATTGAATGTGAAGGTGTGGCTTACATGCTAGAGCACCAGTCTTGAATGAAAAAGCTCAGGCACAGTCCAGAACCTGAGTTCAAGCCCCAGTACCAGTACCAGTATAGACACACACACACACACACACACACACACACACACACACACACACTTCAGGGTAGCATGTGCCTGTTATCCCAACTATTCAGGAACAAAAATATGAGGGTCACAATCCAGGTCAACACAAGAAAAGAGCAGGAGCCTTCTTAAATAAATAACTAGAGACAAAAGGGCAGAGACATGCCTTACATGATAGAATGCCTGCCTACCAAGTTTAAGATCCTAAATTCAAACTTCACTACCACACACAAAAACCCTCAAGGTTATCAAAATATCTACTCTATAAGCAATCTACATATTTTATACATTCCATATCAAAATATCAATGACATTGTTCCCAGAACAAGGGAGTGATAAAACCTCCTAAATTGTTTAGGGAACCACAGCAGTCCTAAAATAGCCAAAGTAATCCTAAGGTAAAACAATAAAAAAAATGGGAGCAATCACATGGTTAACATGATTAGACTTCCAAATATATGACAAAGATGACTAGTCATCAAAACAGCATAGTACTGGGATTTAAGAAAGCTAGATAAAAACCAGTTGAACAGAACAGAATCTAGACAGACTCACATAGCTATACAAGTGTGAGCAACATGCATCTCATCCATGATCTGTACTGGGAAAATGGGTATTCACATACTGAAGAATGAAGCTAGAATGAATTTGCCATATGCAAAACAACTCAGAATCAATTAAGGAATTTAATATAGGAACTGAAACTATGAAACTATTGGAGAAAATATAGATGAAGTTGTTTTGGATAGATGCCAAAAGCACAAATAACAAAAGCCAATGGGATTACATCAAATTCCAAAGCAGCCTGTGGAATAGCAGGAAATATTTTTAGATTCTACATCTGATCAGGGGCTAACATCTAGAATATAGGTAGACAAAAAACTTTTTTTTTAAGTGGCAGCACACCTAAATAGATATCTCTCCAGTGAAGACATACAAATGAAAATGGCTAATAGATATATATAACAAGATGATCAAAATCACTAATCCTCATGGAAATGCATGTCAGACTACAATGAAATATTTCACTGCAGTTAGAGTGACTAGTATTAAAAAAAAGAGCAAACACAAAAACAAAAACTGGTACTAGAGAGAATGTGGAGAGAGCAAAACCATTTAACACTGTTGATGGGAATGTAAATTAGTGCAGAAATTACTTAAAACAGTATGAAGAAGCTTAAAAATAGATCTACCATATGATTCAGCAATCACACTACTGGGCATGTATCCAAAGGAAATGAAGTCAATTTGTTGACAAGACATATGCACTCCCATGTTTTACTACAGCACTGCTCACAAGAGTTAACAAATATAAACAATCTAAATGTTCATTGATTGAAGAGTGGATAAAGAAGATATGACACACACACAGTGGAATACTATTCAGCCAAAAAGGATGATGAGCTCTTCTTATTTGAGAAAACACAGATGGAAGTGGGGTCATTATGTCTCATAAGACAGGCACAAAAGAAGACAAACATCATTTAACAGAATTCATGTGTGGAATCTAACAGAGTTGATCTCATAGAATTTGGGCGTAGAACTGTGGTTATTTAAACTGAAGCGATTGTGCAGGAGGGATGAGGAAAAGTGGTTTCTTGCTAGATAAGAGAAATAAGTTCAGATATTTATTGCATAGCAGTTGATCACAGATAACAGCAATGTACTTTATATTTCAGAAAAGCTACAAGGAAGGACGTTGAGTATTTTAATACAAGTGACAAAGAATTTGAGGAAATAGATTTGTGAATCCTGATAGGACATTACATAATTTATACATATATCAAAACATTACCTGGTACCCCATAAATAATAGACATTACTGCCAATTAAAAATAAAATCACTGGGCCGGGAGTTTGGCCTAGTGGTAGAGTGATTGCCTAGCATGCACGAAGACCGGGGTTAGATTCCTTGGTACCGTATACATAGAAAAAAAAAGCCAGAAGTGGTGCTGCAGTTCAAGTGGTAGAGCTCTAGCCTTGAGAAAGTCCAAGGACAGTGCTCAGGCCCTGAGCTCAAGCCCAGGACTGGCAAAAAATAAATAAATATAATCACTTTAAGCTGGTGTGGTGGTGTATACCTGTAATCCCATCACTTAGGAGGCTGAGGTGAACCATAATTTAGAGACCAGCCTGACCTACACATTATACATAGTGAGGCATTGCCTCAAAACACCAATAAGCAAATAAAGTAACAAATGTTGGACTGGTGGTTTGTGGATATGTTACATTTGAAAATTGAATTTTAATTTACTTAGTATTCACTATAAAATTTTTGTGTCAAGTTGTCTTGTAAATAATTATTTTTGGGGTTTAGAACAATGTTACAGATACTTCGTGCTTATTTGACTTTATTTGGTAATAACAGTGGGAATTACTAGGGGCAACAGAGAAAATATTGATGATGAGAGCCGTGATGGCCTAATTGGCAGGTGAGTGGAAAGGGAATTGAAGGGAAGCCGGGAGCTTACTGGAAATGGAGTCTCACATCAGTGCTTCAGTGTTCTTGAAGGGTCAGTGAATATAAATTGAACTTTTCCCTAGATTATATAATTCATCTACCATTCAGTCATGAAGTCATTGATTTATTAAGAAATAGTTATTGAATAGCTATAGTATATATCAAAAATATAACCAAAGATTACTAGAAAGAAAACAATACTGCAAAGTAAAAAGGACTTTGCACAACTGGCATCTGAATAGGCAGTGAGAGTCTAACCAGTAGTCTGTTTGCTCAAGTAACACATTTCGCTGTAAAACATGGTTTTAAGAAGGGGCTAGGATTCCTTTACTCCTAGGACAACAACAAGCCTGAAGCCTTACTACCATTCACAACATTGCTTCCTAGGAAATTAGGAATTAAACTCCAACTTGATTGCTAAATATATTTTAAAATAGGATATTCTTTTTACTTGTGATTTGATTTAATAAGCTTTATATTTCATTTTCATGCCAACAATTGCAACTTTTATTATTCACATTCTTATTAGTCTTTTTTTCAGTGGCTAAAATAGAGTTCAAAACTTGACTTACTCAGTTGTTTTCAAGGTCACCAAAGAGGGACTTGAGCATAACCATTCTACATTTTACTAATCTTTATTAGACTAGCTTTATTTTGCACCCCTGAAGTTGAATAAATACTAGCTTTCCAAACACTCTCCTTAAAAATGAAGATTTTTCTAATCATAAGTATATTAAAAAGAATGCTGGGTAATGTTTTATTTTATAAATTAATATGTTTCTATGACATACAAACCCTTAGCCTAATTTTGATTAAGTTCTAAATACTAAGTCCCAGTGATTGTAAATAGAGATTTCCTCCTTGAACACTTGTTTGTTAAACTTGTCATTTAAAATATGATGTAAAAATCAACGTTAATAAATTCTCTAATAAACAAACAAACAACAACAAAAAAGAATGCTGGGGCCAGCAGATGGCTCAAGCAGGAGGCACCAAGTTCAAATTCTAATATTGAAAAGAAAACTAAAACAAAAAAGAATGGTGAAGTTAGAAGCATTTTCAGAAGGGAATTTCTAACACTCTTTTTTGGGTAGTGCTGTTCTAGGACGTGTAATGGATTATCGTTGTGGTGGCTCTTTTGAATAGTGGATTTATTCACGCTCACGTGTATTTTCTAGTTTGTTTCTATATAAAAGTCTACCTTCTTTCCTTATATTCTCCATTTTCTTGCATTCTTGAATTATAATCTTGTTTCAAATGACCTATGAAGACCAAAGCCTGCTTTTATCCTCTTTTATGATAGATCTGATATTTTGACTATTGAAATTATAGTAGATCTACATTATCAAGTAAAAATCATGCACCACATATTAATAATCATAACAATATCTAACAAGATCCTATAACATTCTTTGTGTCTTTCAATATAATTTTGTGCATATTATTCTCTGGCGTAACCATCAAGCTATCTAAAATCATAGGGAAGTAGTTCCAATTAGAAAGCAATAAATTTCGGCCGGGAGTTTGGCCTACTGGTTAAAGTGCTTGCCTAGCATGCATGAAGACCCGGGTTCGATTCCTCAGTACCACATACATAGAAAAAAGCCGGAAGTGGTGCTGAGGCTCAAGTGGTAGAGCTCTAACCTTGAGAAAGTCCAAGGACAGTGCTCAGGCCCTGAGCTCAAGCCCAGTACTGGCCAAAAAAAAAAAAAAAAAAAAAGCAATAAATTTTTCCTTCTTCTAGAAGAACTAAAAAGAATTGTCATGGTGTCAAGTTGAAGTAACTCACCAGGAAATGATTCCAAAGGTAAATTGGGATTAAGGAAGTATCCAGTGCAAACCATGATAGCATCGAAGACAGCTCTATCCTGCTTGCCCTCTGTCTCTGTGACAACATCCCACTGACCAGTTTCACAGAAGTCTGGGCGTTTGGTCACACTGCACACAGTCGTCTATAAGCAGAAGACAAATACTCACTCTCTTCCAAACCTATGATATTTGTCCAATGACCCAAGTCTGCTGTTTAAGCAGACCAAGTTCTAGAAAAGGTCCTGCAAAGATTGGATTGTCTTGATCTCAGGATGTTAAGACAAACTTAGATCAGGGATCAAAATAGCAGAATCATTTCATTGGAAGGATTAAAGCAGTCAATTTTTAGTTGTGGTGAAAATATGTGTTAGGATTCCTGATGTATTAGAAAAATCTCATAAAAAGGAGTCTTTCCCCATTATAATTTCTGTGGTTCAATATTGTAGTCATTTCATGAACAAAATGGGTTTTGTGAAACAAAAATCACTGTTCCTTCCCTCTCAAAATATTTTCTTAACTTCATTCTAAAGGAGACTTTGTTATTTAGAGGAATCCAGAAACATTTTAGTGGTTGATTTGAGGAAAATGATTTATTTGAGCAGAAGGATTGATGAGGAGAATATGGTCTGTACTATTCATCTAGATAAAAAGCCAGGAAATTTTACTTAAAGCATCCTATTTCCATTAGATTGCTGAAAGGCCAGATCCATTCACTGATTTCCCATCACCCAACGTGTCTCACCTTAAATCGAATGTATTTCAGAAGGCCAAAATGCTCAACAAATTCTTGGAGATAGTTCCAAAACTTCTCTTGGTTCATATAATTGGGGTAATCTTCTTGGTAAGGGAAGTCACTGTAACATGACATTTCCTTGCAGACATTTGTCATTACTGACTTGTAGACCTTGGTCATACCATCCTTGGAAACTTCCTGTGGTGAAGGTACAGTTAATGTGAGTGAATGAAGGAGAAAGGAGGAAAGAACAGAGATATTGGTCATTCAAGCCAGCTTAGCTGAACAGGGTTCACTGAAGCTTGTGTGCTCTTATAATCTTAATTACAGGAAACTCATCTTTGGGTTCCACCTAAGGTACCATGAGTAGCATTGGAATAAGGAAGTGCAATATGTTCTCCCAACCACTAAGAAGCTGATGAAATTTAAAAGGCATCTCAAAGGCTAGCATCATCCCTAAATGACTCCACAGTTGTCTGTCCCATCATTGGTTCTGGCTGTCTTTAGAATTTTCTCTAGTTATGACCCCTCCTGCCTCTCATAGTCTGGGTATCTTCCCCTTTGACTTGCCTTGGAGAATCCTTTGCTAGTTTTTCCTCACTATAGTCTCTTATATTTTCAGTCAGTGTTATTATTTTTTTCATATTAACAATTACCTCCCGCAGAACTTCAATGTTCAAAACAAACCCTCTTCACGACTTTATGCTCTTGTAGCCTTGTCTCTTTTCACTCTATTTCAGTCTTCAGCAAAGAATCCTCATGTGCTGGTAGCTTCTCTTTTCTCCCATACTGTCTAACTTATTGCCCGGCCTTGAGCTCCATCACTCAAAAACCAAAAAGCTCAACAGTAAATGTAATAAATCTCCCTCTCAGCAGTGATTTTTTTTCCTTAAGAAGCCTTCTGTCCTCCACAGATTTGTATATAGTAGCTGTCATAGCCCCGTAGCACTGAAAACCTCTACCACAGAGTTGATTATGCTGTACAACAATAATCTCTCTTTTGGTTTTATTTCCTGTGTGATGGTAAAGGAGGGATGGTTCTGGGTTGTGCTCCTTTGGGTCTTTGAAGAAGTACATGTTGGGTGAATGACAGGTAACATTACTATTTTAAAAAGCATACGTATGACTGGTAAAAAGTTACATTAAGACGTCAGTAGTGCTGGTTTATGGGCCTTGTTATTATATTTACTTTGAATTTTTTCCTTTGCTCATCCCAGTATTATTTTCTAAAACAAATGAGAAACTGTACCATCAAATACCAGAAGCGACACCAACCAGAATCAGTAACTTTCTTTCCACATTGACATTTGGTGGCTTCATTCAGTTCATGATATAATAGAAAAGGTTTTCTCATGCTAAGGTACATTGTAGTCATGGGGCTGTGACCACTTCTGATTACATTTGCTTATTCTGTCTTTGCTATTCATCTAAGAGTTCAACAAATGCATTCTCTTCCAGGAAAACTTCCCTGATTTACAACAGATAGATAGCTGTTGCTTTATTCTTCTCCCAAGTACATTTGATATTTGGGCCTACTTAGATTCTATCTGCCATCTAACATGCCACCATTGGAGCAAGTCTCTTAGCTGTCAAGAATACTCTGCTGCTTTATGATCAAGACTAATTAGATTCCCCCACTTGGCTGAAGATGATACTTGAAAGAAAGATTTGTCAGTTCCTGGGTTCTTTCTATTCTGATGATGTCAAAGTTACTCCTCCATCTTACTGATGCACTAGGTCTGCAAAGGTAGGAAATGTGTCTAGAGTGTGTTCTCTTTCCAAAACCCAGAGCAATGATTATGGGGGCAGTTGGAACTCAACTGATGAGAACTTCTACCTTCTCTAGAGTTTAATCTCCTTAATTCACTAAGGCAGGTCAGTTTATTTGACATGACATTCTACTAATTTTTAAAAAATTAGTCAAGCTTCAGACATCACCATAAACTTGCATACAGTTATTTCTCAGCCATAACTCTTTCTTTTCCACACCAAGGACCATGCCTTTGCATTTTCTTTTCATTTATTTTTCAGATTGCATTCTACATACTCTTTATCATGGTATCATGCATATTTGGGTTGTGGCAGGAAATGACTCTCCTCCTTGACAACCACAGAGTCTAAAACCACCATGTATGAACAGACACAAAAGCAAGGGCAGATTTTGACTGATAGAGATGTGTGTGTGGGGGGTGGGAGGCACGCACAGTAAACTTCCATAGTCCCCCGAAGTCATCACTTCTTTCAAAGCAGGTAGGCTCCAGGTCCTCATCCAAGCAGCATTTGATGGAGGAAAGGCCACTCACACCTGCTCCAATCACTGCAACTCGCTTGGCCATGATTTGTTCTGTTATGGAGAAGGTCAAACAGAGCTTCTTTGTATGAGAATGTCAGAAGTGAGACCTTGGAACAAGACCCAACTATTGTTGTGTAAAACATTTTTTTTCTTTCATCTTGGAGTGGAAGTAAAATACAGACTCTGCAATTCAATTGTATTGATAACAAAAAGATTTTCTTCCACTTCTTTGCTGAGGATATCCTTCTTTTTGTAAAACATTCATTCATGTCATTCCCCCCCCAATTTAGATGTTTCTTTTCATTATTAATGTATATTTGATATAATAAGCATGTGAACATTCTTTCTGAAGTGTTGTACTTTCATTGGTTTATAACATGGGGGAGGATTCAATAAACTATTTTATCTATTCAAGTTGAGAGTTAGACTCATTTTCCTTCTACACATCAGACTTCTACAAACCTCAGTGTGTCTTTGGTCCTGATTAGAAGGGAGAGTCATTTAGTTCCAGGAAGTCAGGTTTGCATCACACGATGCATAGACATGGCAAGGGACCTTCATTACAAGGACTGCTTTTCTGTAACCCCCTTGGCAGTCTAAAAAAATTCAGCATCATAGTTGACGCATCCAAGTATTGTTTTTTGGAAGTCATGCTGTGCCTTAATGGGTAGAACACTTCAAGTGAAAAATCTCAGAGTCAGTGCTGAGTCCAAGTCCTGTTACTCACAACCCCTCCAAAAATCCAAATATTGGTGTATATATATATATATATATATATATGTATAGTACCTAACTCCTTGAACATTGCACTAGACCCTACAGTATTTTTTGCAATCCTCCGCCGTGTGGGTTTTGTAGTCATTGTCACCCATAGTAATATTTGCCTTAGAGAACCAAGAGAACAAATACATATTGATCCCACAAGGACAATCAGTGGAGCACACAGCATCATCATTACATGTCCTGGAAGCATGCGCTACTAATGGGAGCTCCAGCCTTAATGTGGGTCTCGACACAGAAGCCAGGATGTGCACATAGTGTTTGTCTGAGTGCCAGAGGCATCCTGTGAATTCTGTCACTCAGCCCCCCCCCCCCAGGCTCAGGCTTGCTGGCTGTACATTTGAGGGAGGTGGGTTGGGGAATTTTTCTCTATGGTTTTGCATCTTGCCTCCTAATCGGAAGCATCAGGAAGAAAAATGGAGCCCTCATGCTGCTTGGCCCTGTTGAGAGTGGGCAATGGGATAAGAAGGGGTTGGGAAAAACACCTCTCTGAAAAGACTAAGGACCATTTTGACACTAGAAACAAATCATATATATATGTATATACATATATACATATATATTATTTTATTTTTTGTAGGTCCTGGCTCTTGAACTCTAGCCTGACTGCTGTCTCTGAGCTTCTTTTGCTCAAAGATAGCAGTCTATTACTTGAGCTACAGCACCACTTCCAGCCTTTTCTCAGTAGTTTATTGATAAAACCTTATTTATAAGCATCTCATGGACTTTCCTGTCTGAGCTAGCTTTGTAACTTGATCCTCAGATCTCATCCTCCAGGGTAGCTAGGATTACAGGTGTGAGCCACCACCGGAATTGGGCAAAATCTACACTTTTAAAAGAAGTTAATATCTACAAAAAAAAGGTTGTTTTGCTGTCTGCAAATCTACTAACAGGTGACCCCTAAACCTAAACCTAAACAACAACAACAGCAACAACAAAGCCCCTGTAAGTCAGAAGGTGGGTGATGATGCAGGTCTGGAGTGTGGGGGGAATGGGGCGTGTGCACTGTCAGTTGTGAAGTGTTGAGAAAGATAAAAGATAAAATATTTCTCTCCTTCCAGGTTGCTTGTATCTGATCCATTTTCAGAATGGCCGCCTGATGTACTGAGCTGAACTTCATACAACAGCAAAATACCATCCTATAGCTGACTAGCTAGCAATAACTTATTTATTTATTTATTTATTTATTTATTTATTTATTTTTTGTGGGTCAGGGGGCTTGAACTCGGCCTGGGAGCTCGTCAGCTCAAGGATATGGCCCTACCCTTGAGCCAAGCCCCACTTCCCATTTTCTAGAGGTTAATTGGAGATAAGAGTCTCAGGTCCTTTTGTGCCTGGGTAGGCTTTGAACCTTGATCCTCAGATCTCAGCCTGAGTAGCTAGGATTACAGGCGTGTGCCACTGCGCCCAGCTCAATAACTTTTTTTTTCTGCCAGTCATGGAGCTTGAACTCGGAGCCTGGGAACTGTCCTTGGGCTTTCTCAAGACTAATGCTCTACCACTGCAGCTACAGTACCGCTTCCAACCTTTTCTTTCTTTCTTTCTTTTTTTTTTTTTGCCAGTCCTGGGCTTGAGCTCAGAGCCTGTGCACTGTCCTTGGACTTTCTCAAGGCTAGAGCTCTACCACTTGAACCTCAGCACCACTTCTGGCTTTTTTTTGTATGTATTTGGTACCAAGAAATCGAACCCGGGTCTTTGTGCATGCTAGGCAAGCACTTTAACTACTAGACCAAACTCCCGGCCCATTTCCAGCCTTTTCTATGTATGTGTACTGAGGAATTGAACATGAATCTTCATGAATGCTTAGCAAGCACTGTACCACTCACCCAAACTCCTGGCCCTTAATAATAACTTTTTTTTTTTTGCCAGTCTTTGGGCTTTCTCAAAGTTAGAGCTCTACCACTTGAGCCACATCACCACTTCTGGCTTTTTCTATATATGTGCTACCTAGGAATCAGAACCTGGGTCTTCAGGCATACTAGGCAAGCACTCTACCACTAGGCTGAACTCCCAACCCAGCAATAACTTTTGAGATATGAATAGCCATAGGTGTTAGTATAGAGCAGATCATTAAATATTTTCTCAAAGCTGAAAAGCCAGACGTGGTATTTATCTAACATTTGTCCTTGCCTCTTAAACAGTATAATTTTATTGTTATTATTAAGGTACACAGAGGGATTACTGTTTCATAGATCAGGTAATGATCTTTGACAATGTCACCCCTTCTTTGCTTTTCCCATTCTGTCTTTGCCCACAAATTGTACACTTCACTTTCTACATTCTGAACACTAATCTGCATTTGTTCATTTTTTTCCCTCTGGTATTGCTGTCTCCCTGCCGCTGCTCTCACCCCACAAAAGGAAAATAATTCTGAAACACAAATCCTTATTCCTGCAAATTATGCAACGGATTATGATTTCTACATGGTTGGAATTTGATCAGTTAACTTTTCTTATCACCCCATGAACTTTATGGTAGTGCTTTCTGTCATGCCACCTACACAATAATTTGAGCTTCCCTCTTTGACCTGTTAATTCTCTTTATTTGTGGAAGCAGAGTGGATCAAGAACAATTGACTCTTCTCTGTTACTCTCACTGACACCTTCTTTCTGTATGCTTCTTTCCACAGATCAGTTTTGTTTCTCTACAACTTCCGTTTTGCTTGTTAACTCTCTGGCATGTCGTTTGTGCTGATCAAGAGGCGTCCCAGAAGAGCCTCACATTCCTCTGTTAAGGAATGAACTCTCCCAAAATGTACAGACTGGAAAAGCAGTTACTGGAGACAATTTTCCTGGAAAGTGAAAGGTCCAGGACACTTACCTTGTTTGTATGCTGTAGACACTTGAACTGAAATATTTCTCAAAGTTGAAAAGCTTATTTGTCCTTTTTTTTTAAATTGACTCGATTCTCAGTTTAAAACAAAAGCTGTTCGTCCTGTTTGTTTGTTCTGTCATTCTGATGACAGCTCCGAGTAGTCTCCATAAAAAAAAGAATTCTGTAAATCATCAGGAGCTTGACACTTCCGTGATCTCGGGGGAGGGCTAAATGACGTGTTAGGGCGTAGCTTTTGGATTGGAAACAAGTAAGGGAGTTCTTTCCTTTTCCCCTCCCTTGGAAACAGCTTTCAGGCAAAGTCCTCAAACTTACTCTAAGCAAGGGTAAGCAGTGCTGTTGTCATTGCTGCCTTTAGAGGGCGACAAATCACAGCCTCTCCAGTGACAAGCCCTTGACTTTTAGACTACTTCTAAGCTCTGACCTTTACATTAGTCAAAAGAAGAGAGAATAATAATTTAACTCAAGTTCTTCCAGGCCTAGTGTTCTAACTCCTGAAGTGTGATTTTTAAATTTCAGGAATTATAAGGAACCCAAGCAGTATTACCTCCCTCTACTGAGGGTGCTGGAAAATTGTGTTTGAGAAAGCACCACACACACACACACACACACACACACACACACACACACACCACACACACACACAGACACACACACACACAGACACTATCGAGCTACAGAAAAGTTGACTTACATGTTTTACCAGTGAATGCCAATCTACCTTCTTCATACTATAATAGAAGTTATTGCTATCATTTCTAGTTTGCCCCCCATTCCACTCTGTAATTTATTTCTTTATAGAGTCAATGTCAGATTATGTATCCCAGGTTGGCCTCAAACTTGTGGTCTTTCTGTTTCCTCCCTCAAGAGGGCTAGGAATAGGTATGTGCACCATTACATCCAGTTCTGTTAACCTTTTGATATCTTCTTTCTCCTTCTTCCTCTGCCACCCCTTCCTAGAAGCTATGACTACATTTCAACATGTATCTCAGAGGAAGGACTCAAACCTGCAAAAGCAAACGTGAAAAAGTCCATATAAACTTCCTAATGCACAAGTAAGCCAACACGTTGTCTACCTCTACATTTCTCCATTATTGTCCCCATGGCGTTTTGAAGTTTGGCTTGTGTGGGAGTGTTAACACCAAGGGGATTGGCAAGAGGCATAGATGGCTTTCTCTACTCTCAGTCAGTCGCTACACACTTTCTAACATATATCTTTAATCACGATGTAAAAACATGTGTTATCATGTAATCAGTCTAAAAAACTGCACACATTTACACACAGTTAATGTGTACAACTTGCTGAGTTTAGACATATAACTGGACTCATGACATTGCCACCCTGGTGAAGGTAATAAGGTGATACCCCACAACTCCAACAGTTTGTTCATTCCCTATGCGTTTTGTGTGTCTCTCTGCATATTTGATGTGAGACAGTAAGGACACATACCCTGAGATCTGCCATCTTCATGATTTGTGGGATTTGAACTCAGAGCTTTCTGTCTGCTAGACAGGTGCTGTAGTACTTGAGTCATGCCTGCAGCTCTGTTCATTACTTTGGAGATGGAGTCTGCTGAAATTTTCTGTCTAGATTGCCTTTGAGCCACAATCTCCAGATCTGAGCCTAGCCCTGAGTATCTAGGATTACAGGCACGGTCTTCCAGCATCTACAGCCATCTTAAATTCTTTTTTTTTTTTAAAGTGCACATATTTTATCCCTAGAGCTTTTTCATTTTACATAATTTTGTGACAACTCCATATTTCCTTCTACCAGTAGCCTCTGGAAACCACAATTCTGCTCTCTGCTTTGTGAATCTGACTCTATTTGACTCAAACAGAGTCACATACTACTTATCTTGGATGACCGGTTTATTTCACTTAGTGTAATATTCTTGTTCACCCAAGTTGCCACTTATCACAAGATTTCCATTCAAAAAATCGCCTGAATAACATTCTATTGTATGATTGTGGCGTATCTCTATCCTTAGTTGTTATTATATCCCAGCGTTGGAGGATAATACTATAGCAAACACAGAAGTGAATAAATCTCTTAAAGATCTGATTTCATTTTCCTTAATATATGCTTAAAAAAGGAATAATAGGTCTGTGTCATTGTTATTTTTTAGGCATTTATCCCACAAGAGCTATCCTTGTTTACTACATCCCAAATACAGCACACAGTGGTGACAAATTTTATCATCCTTTCTTCCTTACTATCTTTCATTTCTTATTTTGATAATTGCTACCAGTTGTAGAAGTGATTAACCCTCTTTTTATTTTGTTTTTGTCATTTTGCCAGTTCTAGGGCTTGAACTCAGGGCCTGGACACTGTTCTTGGTCTTTCTCAAGGCTAGAGCTCTATTACTTGAACCACAGCACCACTTTTGAGCCTTTTCTATATATGTGGTACCCAGGAATCGAACCCAGGGCTTCATGCATGCTAGGCAAGCACTCTGTCACTAGGCCACACTCCTGACCCCACCCTTGTGGTTTTGATTGCATTTCACCGATAGTGATAATCACCTTTATTGTTGCCTAGCTCCTTGTTTTCTTGGAGAAATGTCTGTTCAAGCCCCTGCCAATTTTATCTATTGATTCTTTTGAAACCAAGCAGCTATCCTTGAGCCATTGTAAATTGTTACTCATTTTTTGCTTTTATCAGGTATGTGGTTTGGAATTTTTTTTGCTACCTTTTCCATTAATTGTCTTTTGATGCTATTGTTTTCAGTCTGATAATTCTCTGGTCTGTTTCTTCATTTACTGCCCATAGGGTATTTTTTTGTTTGGTTTTGTTTTATTTTTGGTGGATTTTTTTTTTGGGTCATAGCCAAAAAAAGAAAAGATTGCCAAGAACAATGTCAAGAAGTGGTCTGTGTCCTCTATGTTTTCTTCTAGTAGTTTTATAGTTCCAGTATTTAATTAATTTGAGTTGGTTTTTGTGGGCAGTGGTGATAAAAAGTGGGGACTTGATAGGTGGCTAGAACATGAGGGTAGAGTTCTGTGTAGAGAAGATATTACCAATGAAAAACAGGCCCTCAACAGCCTTTGAATCTGCTGGCCTTTTGATCTTGGAATTTCCAGGTTCTAGACTTGAGCAGCACATTTCTGTTGTTATAAGTTTACTCAGTCTAAGGTATTTTAGCATTCTCCAATAGATTACAGCATGATCTTTTTCATTTTTAGACATTTTATTATCAGCATGTAGATGCATCTAATTTTATACATTGATCTTACACATATGAAATGTGTTCTAATACGTTTTGGGGGCGGGCAGAGGGTCTCCCACAATCTTTTTCTTCCTCCCTCCTTTCTTCATTTCTTCCTATGTTCCTTCCTTTCCTCCTAACATCAGTGGTACTGATGTCTGAACTTGAGGCCTTGCACTTTGCTAATATTTGAGCAAAGTCGTACAGCTTGTATCAGAGCCTGGGACTCTAAAGACAGGGCTTGGTACTCTAAGCACCTCTCCACAGAGGGGCATGTACATCCCAGAGGACTGGCTTAGGTAACAGATGGCTCTGCTTAGGATTGACAGCAGGGGGCGCGCTTTGTATACAGTAGGAATAATTCCAGAAATTATAAAATTGCCTTTGCAGATGCAAGTGCCTCAGAAGTTCTGATTTAAAACGTGTGTGAGAAACAGAGTTAGAAAAGCCAACATGATCCATGTATTTCCTCTTTTGTTAGATTTCTTGGAAGTATTTTTTTCTTTCTTTTCCTTTCTCTTTTTGTACCACTGGGGACTGATCTCAGGACTCACACACACTATTGAAGCATGCTGCCTCTGAGCTACATCTCCTACTCTATATTTCTTCCTGAATAGGAAAAATGATATTGTTTCTCAAAGTAATAAATGGATGATTTGTAGAGTAGGAATTAGGAATCTTTCTGTTAAATCTGTTTCCCATTATGACCATAGGCCTAGTATAGTTATAGTCAAAAACAAGAGAGGAATACACAGGAAGAAAGGTGTTTGTAGAGACTTGAAAAAAAAATAGGAGTGTATAAAGGAGAAAAGTAGAATCTTAGATACAGTGGGGGCAGATAATCATTTATTGAGAGGCAACAGAGAGATAGGTACATACATCCACACTTAGAGGGTACAGAGAAGGGATAGAGACACAAACCATTTATGGAGGAATATCCTTGAAATATGACTTTATTTGTCTGTGTAACTCACTTTATGAAGTGACTTTCAAGGCATTTGTCCATTGAAAATTGAGTTCACATAGTTATAAGTTTGGATCGTATTTTAGAGATTTCTGTCCTGACTCAGCCACATCTTACCTCTGCCATCAGGGCAAATCAAATGAGATGTTCTTGTTTGAGTCTTCTTATTTGTTACATTACCATAGAATTGTTATTATGAGAACCAAATGAGCTAGTGTTTCACAACTTGTTGACTTTGAATAGTACTGAATGTGTAGCACGATAATTATCACCGTTGTTTATAAGTGAGTTATAAGTCAATAGAATGTGTGTTTTGTATGGTTGAAAGAAAGGCAGAGCTTGCTATAGCAGGATATTCAAGGATTATCATGAATGTTTATCATAGATTTAAAGGAAAGTACTTGCAGTTGGCAGTACTGAGGCTTGAACTCAAGGCCTTGTGCTTCCTGTGTAGGTACTCTACCACTTGAGCCATACTCCATTTTTTTTTTAGTTTATTTTCTGGGGAGGCATTTGCTGTTGTTCAGGCCAGCCTTTCCACTGTGATCTTCCGACCTATAGCTTCTGCATAGCTGAAATTATAGGGGTCTACCACTAAACCTAGTTTGTGTGTTAAGGTGAAAGATTAGCTTACTTTTTGTCAGGCTTTGAGCTGCAATTCTTCTAATCTCCACCCCCCTGATAGCTGGAGTTACCTTTTTCTGGAGGCAGATTACTTTTTCTCTAGTGAAAACATGAAAATTTCAGGTATACTTCCACTGGAGCTGTTATGAGGAAGGCAAAAGTCAGAGAACCTGAAGCAAGACATTGCCTGAGGCTAGTGTGGGGATCTCATTTGGTTTTCTTTGGTTGGTCCTGAGTTGGAAGCAGGAGCAAGACTAGAAGTGACCCTATTGACCATTTCCTGACTGTTCTGACCTGATTGATGGCTGCTGAAGTTTTAGGTCCTACTTAGTTCTATTCCTCTCGACACTCTAGGTCCAGCCACGGTGTTCTTGGATGTGGCTCTTGTTTAACCTTACACATGAATCCCCCTTCTTCCAGCATCTTCAAGAGATATGCTGCTTCAATAGAGAGAAACACATTCCCACATGTAGATTGTATGCTGTGGGGCACATTTTCCTGCGTGACTATGCTATGCACTGGAATAGTTAAGGAAGACTAGGAGATGAAATCATACTGGGAATGCAGAAGAGAAGCGATCGCTGGATACCCATATTTACCTCCAGATTTCAATCTTGCCTGAATCTATAGTTCCTTGACCCTCTCCTTCATCTAATCCATGATCCTGTGTGCAAGGTGAGAGTTGTTGCCCGAACCATGAGGCAGGTATAGTGTGGGCAAACTTTTCCTGCCTGGGTGCCACAACTTCATCAGATGTAATTGTGAGATGGGATTGGTTGAATTTGGTCAAAGGATATGGAAACAAGAGCTTTATAATGTGTCATTGTTGTTCTAAATGTACTATTTCTCATCTCTTTTGTTGCTCCTTGATTAGTCTCATACTGCTACAGTATCTGACCTTGTTATCTGGTATATTGTATATATGTTTATTTGCTTATTTGAAATCGGAAAGGGGAGGGGGGAAAAGATGAGGGTAAGGGGTAGGGGGAGGGAAATGGGGACAAAGCATGAGCAGGGTTATCAATATGTGAGAAGTAATGCACCTTCTATCTGGTGAATATAACTGAAACCCTTCTATTAATTACAATAAAAACAAATAAAAAATAAAACTGCAAAAAACAGCCCCCAAAACCTGCTGTGACATGGTGTTTGTGTTTCCCTTTTTCTTTCCTTTTCATTTTTCTTCCCCCCCCTCATACTTCTTGGGTATGTTATTTCTCTCACGAATTCCATATGAACCTGGTTGACTCAAATTTAAAAGTTAACTCAGATTTTCCTCCAAAATCTGTATTGTAAAGGAGGATCTGAGCAGATCTTTTAGTCTGAAGATGCTGGAGGTTGCTTCTAAAAGCACATAGAGGTGCATGTCTCTCCCTCCTTCCCTCCCTCCTTTCCTCCCTCCCTCCCTCCTTCCTTCCTTCCTTTTTTTCTTTTTTGAAGGCTGGAATCAAATCCAGGGCCTTGGCATGCTGAGCAATGCTCTACTACTGAGCTGTTTTACCATTCCATATAATTGTTCTCTAGGGAATAGCTCTTGAGTTTTTCATATATTAACTAGAGGACTGGTTTTGTTAGAGAGCAGATTGCAGAGAAATGAACATTTCCAAGTAAGTACATTCCTTTGAAAAAAAATCTCAAATTAGCCCATTCTTTTGTTGACTTTATTTACAGACCCTTCCTCTTCTTTATTCCTCCAACCTACCATAAAAAACAACCCTCCAAAAGAACCCCAAATAAAATGAAACAACAACAAAGAACAAACCAAAGGATACTTGAAATAATTTTCTAGATTTCTCTCTTCTTTTAATATTTTGTTAGTTAATAGTGTAAGAACATCACCTTAGTGCAAACCATTTTTTAACATGAGCTAGGGGGTTTTAGTTTAGATTAGCAACAGAGTATTTTTCCCAGAAAACTTTTCTTTATTTTTAAGGATTTGTACAAAGGAGTTACAATTTCATAAGTCAGGGTATGAGTACAATGTTTCTTGGGCATTTTCACCTCTTCCTTCACTTATAAGAGTACTTTTGATGAATAAAGAGATGACTGTGCAGAGTTCTGCCTAGCATAACTCTATTCTTAAAAATGATCTGTAACCTATCTGTGCTTCCAAGTCACAGATTTTGAGTCATCATCCATGAGCCTTAGACATACTGAGCTAGGAGAGGCCTGGGAACAGCAGAGGGAGGCTGTGTGGAGGACTGGGGAAGAGAAGGGTTGGCTTTCACTCTGGGCATGGTTTATATAGTGCAAAGGCAAGACTTCTGCAATAAGAGGAGTCAGAGAGTAGTACATCTTTAAACCATTCAGATGATCTTTCACTCAGAGAAAAACCAAGAACACAGCTACCAGCAAAGCCAGAAAGCCAAAGAGTTTAAGCACACTTTCAAAGGCAGATGGGGAGTTTTGTACAATTCGAGTTTTGGTGACATTCAGTGTTCGGTCCCACTGTGTCATGATGGCTCTTCTGGCTCCTTCCCATTTTCCTGTGCCAGTCAGGCGGAACTGGAATGGTGTGCATGGTCCAAAGAAGACAGCCAGTGCCAGAAGTGGGTCAGTCAGGAGCAGAGAGAACAAGTTGGGTTTTGCGTTGATGGAGGCCAGGAGATCGTCTATGTATGGGATGTAATCTGATTGTAGAGCCTTGCAGTAGCACAAGCCAAACCTTGATAAAAACAAGATGGGAGTGGGGAGAAGCAGCAGAGGACAAAGAGGAAAAAAATGAAAATCATAGCACAAATAAAATCTTCAAACCTTTATCCAAAGTATACAAGTAGGCCTGCAAATTCTGGAAGGATTTCTGTTTCCTTCTTCATGTCCACAGCTATTTAATGATCTCATGTAGGTTTTTCAAAGTAAGTTATTACCTGTTTGTAAATATGAAGATCCACAAAAATCTGTACGGTAAAAATTCTCAGTCTTGCTTATATTAGTTCCTTAAAGCCTTGGCTGATCTATCGACAAGAAAATTCTACATTGTGTAACGGAGATTTTTTTGTTGTTGTTGTTAGTTGGTTGGTTGCTTTGTGTGTTTTTTGGGGGGAGGGTGTGCACATCAGTCCTGGAGCTTAAACTCAGACTCTGAGTACTAACCTTGAACTTCTTTTGCTCAAGGTTAGCTTTCTACCACTTAAGCCACAGTTTCATTGCTTCCCCCTCCCGCTTTTTCTGAGGACTTTATTATAGGTAAGAGTCTTACAGACTTTCCTGCTTGAGGCACCTTTGAACTTTGATCCTCAGATCTCAGCCTCCTTGACTAGCTAGGATTACATGCTTGAGCTAACAGTGTAGTTATTTTAACTATTTAACCATTATGCAGGAGTTGCATCATAAGACAAAACTAATCTTCCAGTCTGAGGATAAAGAAGAGATAGTTAAAATATTTCATTTTGGAATTTGACAATCTGAAAAGGACAGATTAACCCTTGAGTTAAAAAATGTATTTATGAGTAAAAGGAGTGATCCTTAAACACAATGCTTTAAATTTAAATTTTTTCCTTGCCACAGGACCTTTTGAGTTTTCAAATGAAATTTTATATCAAACCTCTAAATAGGCAAAACAGTGAGATACACAAAGTCTTCTTTGCTGGCTGTCCTCCTCTATGTGTGGCCCTTCAGTGCCTGTCACGGGGCAGGACATGAGGAAAATCCCTTCTCTAAAGAATCCACATACAGCCTTCTGCAAAAGACCAGCTACTGCCTCTCCCTGCCTCCAGGGGCTCTCAGGTTCGCTGTTCCTACCACTCAACTCTACCATGGTAAGAAGAGCAGCCAGTGAATGCCAAGGAATGTGCATGGCTGCACTACAACAAAGGGTTTATGAACACTTTGGTTTGATTTTCATCTAACTGAAAATACGAGGAATCAGAGTATCACATACCACCCTGAGCATCTATAAACCATTCAGATGATCTTTCACACAGAGGAACCAAGAATACAGCTACCAGCAAAGCCAGAAAGCCAAAGAGTTTAAGCAAGCTTTCAAAGGCAGATGGGGAGTTTTGTATAATTCGAGTTTTGTTGATGTTCAGTGTTCGGTCCCACTGTGTCATGATGGCTTTTCTGGCTCCTTCCCTTTTTCCTGACCAGCACAGGAAAAGCAAAACTACATGCTTAGATCTGTCCCAGAGGTATGGTTGACTGGCCTCTGTGTTAGTGCAACAGTTCAAACAAAACAGTAGTGTTGATGAAACTTGTTGAATGAGCAAATGCGCTACTATCGTTATTCACCTGTGGATTCTGGATGAGTTGTGCACAATGTGCATAGTCAGTGAAGGTTAGTTGCACTTATTCATGAACGAATCTCCATGTGATGATCAAGAGTGGTGATTCTGGGAGCACTGAAAGGTCTTGATTTTCTTTTGCTTTCTCCCTCCCTAAACAAATCCTCCTCCTTTTTCCTCTAAGTCTCAGCTGCTCTTTTTTCTCCAGCCCACTTCCCACCTTTCTGCTATCATTTTACCAATTTGAGTTATGATTCAGAGAGGATGTCCTGTTCACTCACCCATTGTGCTTGTTTTGTTTTCTCTCATTGACTTCCTTTATCATGACACTTGGTGGTGGTAATAGAGATATACCTGCAAGGAAACAAAGAGGCACATTTTATTGTAGACGCTTACCCATACAGGTACTTTGAGATAGTACACCTTCCATTTCCAGTAGTCTGCAACTCATCTAGACTGCAAAATGTTAGCAGCTTGAGAGCTGACTAATGGTGTTTACCCGGCCATGATAGTACCTTCTGGAATGGTGTGCATGTAGCTATCTCACTAGCTAGCTCATGATAAGTTGACTGACTTTGGTCATTTGATTGCGCCTTTAAATTCTAATTGAACCGTTGATTTGCTCAAAATAGCAGGATGAGATCATGCATGTATATAATATAAATCCATATAATATGTAGAAACATGTGTATTTGTATGTATATGTGTAGACACACTTATACACATGTGTCTACACATATATTTACACACAGCAGTACAGCAGTATGAGAGACTGAACTTAGGAGTCCATTCTTCCTTGTTAAGCTGTCTACCACTTGAGCTATGTCCCAGTACCTTTCAGGTAGTCTTGTGTTAACTTTCTCAGAGCTGAGAATCCTCCTGTTTTTACTTCCTATGTTGCTAGGACTTTAGGCTTTCACTACCATGCCTAGTTCACTTCTATATTTTGGAACCAATTTGTGGTGGTTCTCTTACAAGTCGTTATGATAAGATCATTCAGTAGAAAATTGAATGGATCCTGCTACTTAATGATTCTGTTTGGAAGAGGAGCTAGGGAATAGTCTCAAGTTTTTCAGTATCCATTATCACTTGGAGCACTGAAACCATATATGCCTAGTGATTTCTTATCCATTTACCTTTGAATACCTGAACCACCCATCGAGCTTGTGTTTCTCCTGTGGGTATCATGGAGCCTATGGGTTTGATGAGGCCAATCATAGCTAGAGTTGGTTTTTGCAGATGTGCTGGAAAGATGTACTTGTACAGTGATGCCTGGCCATCTTCAACTTTCACTACAGATTCCTCAAGGAAGGGGAAAGCGAAGGTATATCCAGTGGCAAAGACTATGATATCAATGGGCTCTTCGTTTGGGGTGTTGTTGAATATGACCGAGTTTTCCTTCACTTCCTTTATGCTTGGCCTGATAAACACTTTGCCAGTGATGATACGGCCGGGTAGCTCATCATTCAGCACAGGCTCTCTTAGCGTAACCCTAAACAGAAACACAGACAAGGAAGACATCTGCCAGTGACAATGTATCCAGCCCTTTCTCTCCCCTCCTTTAAAAAAATTGATTCTAGTTAAGAGCTGCCACTCTTGGGAGATATTAGCTACTGATGAAGGGGATTCATGCTTGTCCACCGATTATAAAATATGCATACCCTAGAGCTTGGAAGCTGCAGGGGAAGGTAGAGCTTTCTCTAGCTTCAGTTTCTCTTGCTGATTTTCAGCATTCAGCTATCCTGGTCATTTCAGAGACAGTTTAGGGCTGAAGGTCAGCAAGGGAAATCAAGATGAGTTCTGATGAGAACTGCTGGAAGCTCTATTCAATACTTGTTCCCCTATAAAGTAAATTGTATAAGGAAAACATGTATATTTTCCAAAAGGAACATGAATAAAATTGTCTTTTTTTCTGGCTATATGACCTTTAGGAGCACAAGATTAACACTGAATGAATTGGTTTAGTAGAAACTGAGCCATTTGGGACTTGTGATGAGTGCATAGAAAGAAGCTAGGTGAGGTGGCTCATATCTACAATTCTGGCACTTGAGAGGCTGAGGCAAATGGATTATTTTAGGCTAGCTTTGACTATATAGCAACACATTGTGTTAAAAACCAAAAAGAGCTTGGTGCGGTGACTCATGCCTGTAATTCTGGTTACTCAGGAGGCAGAGATCTGAGGATCAAGGTTCAAAGCCAGCCTGGGCACAAAAGGACCTGAGACTCTTATCTCCACTTAACCTCTAGAAAACAGGATATGGGGCTTGGCTCAAGGGTAGGGTGATAGCCTTGAGCTGAAGAGCTCAGGGACCACACCCAGGCTGAGTTCAAGCCCTATGACCCACAAAACAAACAAACAAACAAACAAAAAGCCAAAAATGGATAAAGGAAGATAAGAATGGAGAGAGGGAAGGAGGGAGGCAGGCAGTGCAGGCCCGCAGGCAGGCAGTAAGGGTAGAAAGGAAGGAGAGTAACATGGTATGGTATGTTAAAATTGAAACAGCACTGCAATGTAATGTAGTATGTTTTTTTTCCCAATTGTTTTTATGTTACTGAACTTGATCTAATTTTACAGCTTTTTTATATAACAAATAATTTTACAGCTTTCATAGGATTTTTCAATTTATATAAAATAGAGATAGTAATAGCATCCTTAACACATTAGATAGAGTGAAAAGTTATATAAAATTGGGTTTGTGTGAATGGGTATACCTCTGTCTATGGTTTATATATGTGTATATGATATGTATATAAATGTATATGTATATATCATATCTAAACCTTGGAAATGATGAGGGATTTACTACAACAAAGAGAAAAGGATTATAAATATAATTCTTTAGACCCAGAAGTTATAATCAGGGCTAGATAAAACTTACAGTAGAAAAAGCTGTGGTAGATAGACTCAAAATCCTTGAGAAGCCTGGCATAGAAGCCAGAAAATAAACAATAAGTAAAAGAATAGGGACAATGGAGAGAAAAAGAGAGAGAGACAGATAGAGAGACAGATAGAGACACACAGAGAGAGAGAGAGAGAGAGAGAGAGAGAGAGAGAGAGAGAGAGAGAGAGAGAGAGAGAGAGAGAGGGAGAGAGAGAAGTGACAGAGCAAAGCAAAGTACATGTTCTAGAAGGGGACTTCATGTAATTGGTGATGGCTTTGGACCATTTACCCATGTTGATCCAGAATGAAACCTCAAGACAGACCAGAAGGGAGCTCCCAGCACAAAATTAAGTGGTAATGGATTTTCCCTGCATAAACTTAACGAATGAGGAAGAAATGCTCTTGTTAATGAGATAAGTCATAGGTTGTCACATGAAGGGACAGGTAAGGCAAGAAGAGATGGGGAAGGGCAATTATAGGATTTTTTTTCAGAACACCGAACTAAGGCAAATGTGTTGCTTTGGCCAACAATGTCATAGACAAATCAGTATTTTGGTTTGTAGGAGCCAAGGCCAAAGTACCTTTCCAATGTCACTTAGCATTATATGATCAAGTGACTGAATTCTGCCGCTCAGTTTTCACATAGTAACGAAAAGGGAGCTGACAATAACGCTTACCTTAAAGAATTGTTGGCAAGGTGAAACACATAGTTTTATATACTGAGTACTTACCAAAACTGTAACTATCAAAGACATTTGACTTAAAAAATCGCCACAGATTTTCATGTTACTTATTGCCTGGCTTCTCTGTATGATGGGAAAGAGTCACACTTCCTAATATTCTTCAGAATAAATACTATATTTACCTGTCTTCTGGTATGACACCATAATTTTCATGATTGAACCAGCTGTTCATCTTTTTGGCGAACAACCAAGAGACAATTGGAGTTGGAAGCATGTTTATGAACATATTCTGAAAGCGTGTCGTGAATACCATGTCCCACGGGTATCCTGAGTCAAAGACTCGGCTGATTACCCAAGACCCTCCGCTGGTGCTAAGGAACACCTGGAAATAACCACAGATGATAGAAAATAGTCACAAATTCAGAAGAATTACCATGCCTGCCACTCTCTCAAAGGTGTCCCTGACCAGATAGTCTTCTTTCTTCTAACTACTGTTGGAATAATATTCTGAATATGTACAATATTAAAATGTGTTTGGACATGTTTTTTCAAGTATTTATTTATCTCTCAAGCTTGAGACAGAATTTTAAGTCTCATGTAGGAAGAGACAAGACACTGGAAGGTGATTATAATTTCATATACTAAGTATAATTGTAGTAAATACGAACAGGGCATAGTAGGACTTGAGAACTGTCTATAATGGTATTTTTTATTAAAAACTGCTGGCTTTCCCATTAGTAAAATTCAGTAAAAACAATTATTTGATGTTTGGATTGCTTTTATTGCTTCAAAAAAAAAAAAAAAAACAAAAGCCAGATTCATTCTTGAGTTTACCAGGTGAATTAGTTCACTGAAATAATGAATTTGTCTCTAAACACCAAAGAATTTCTTGCAAAGCTATTTAATAAATAATGACGATAATGAATGAAATCTGTTGCTTTAAAGATGCAAAATGATTGAGTCAAGATACTGCTTTTCTCCTTCCACCAAATGGGGTCACAAAGGCCACAGCCACAATGTCAGTACTTTGTTGGCCTTATAGCATCAGGGACCAGAACATACAGCCCTGTAAACATGGTGGCAAGAACTTTATTCTTCTCACTGGATCATCCATAAGCTAAATACATTTTACCAACCTGTCAAGATGCTGAGTTAGACATGGCATTTGGATAGGTATGAATTTTGTGTTCAGCCCAAGGGTGTTTCTTGGTTAATATACAAATGGTATATGGCATAGAAATGATGAATGTTGCTATTGGGATTTTCTAACCTATTTGAAGTCATTTGGATTTTTCTATGAGTCACCCAAGAGGTGGTCAGAATAGATGGGAATGTGCTTGTTTCTGTTTTAGGAGCATCTTTTCCTTTACAATCACATCATGATATTGCTAAGCTTCTTCAGATCAATTAAATAACCTATGGATCAATGAATCAACTGTTGAGTCCTTTTGCTGAAGGGAATATTGAAGTCACAGGCTCCTAATCATTTTTCTTGATAGGCATTTTCACTCTTGAAATCATTGGTGTAATCATTTATGCTTATTTATTCAGCCTTGAGTTTCCACCCAATTCAATGCTTCAGGGGAGAGGGCTCTTGAGTTTGTCTGTTTGGCAATGCTTAGGACAATGTTTGGCATGATAAAAGCTAACAACTCATACATATTAGTTCGCAGAATGGCTCTCAATGTGTCTATAGCATGGCTTACATATAGTATCAATGGCAGCAATATTGAGGAATATAAATTATGACAATATATAAATCCTGGAAAATGGAGAGATGGCTTTGGGTGGATGAGACAGCAGGAATACAAATATGTATTGCAATAGAAAGGAAAGGGCACTGAAGAAGAGACGGGGGATGGTGTGGGCAAAGGAAACACAAAAACATAGGAATTGGAGAAGATCTGCCTGGCCTGCAGCTGGTTAGGCAGCAGACCACCACAGAGTTACAATGATAAACAATGTAAGGATTTAAGTCAGATTGTGGGAGACTCTAAGACACAGGGCTCTTTATCTGCATTCTCTATTCAGGTAAGGGGAGTTTCTAGTTTTTCAACATGAAGGTTTCATCTGAAAGCAGGCTGTTCAGAGGACTTGTGTGTTGGTGGTTGAGGGCACTGCCTGGATTCAAGGAGTAAGGCTGGACTGAGGACAGGGTGCCAGGATGTGTGAGGAGCATGAGTTTGGAGTCCTGGGTTTTAGGCTGGCTATTTTATCCGATAGTGGTATGCCATTAGGCAGGTTCCTTGACTTCTCTTAAACCTGTTTCCTCATCTCTGTTGAGGGATACTAATAGTGCCCCCTTTTATGGCTTGTTTGATGCAGTATTGGGAAAAATGAGTAATCCCAACAAATAGTAAATAATTTAACTGTTAAAGTTAACGAACTTAAGGAGGGTGGTCACAATAAATAAAGAAGGAAAGACCAGGCTGAGATTGGATAATCAAAGTTTGAAGTCATCCTGGCAGGAAACTCCATGAGACTCTTAACTCCAATTAACCAGAAGTGGTGGTGTGGCTCAAGTAGTAAAGCATCAGCTTTGAGACAAAAAGCCAAGTCAGATCACAAGGCCTTGAGTTCAAGCTCCACTTAAAACACGCAAAAATTATATTTATGTAGAAAGAAAGGAGGAGCTGGGAATGTGACTTAGTCTGAGAGAGAGAGAGAGAGAGAGAGAGAGGAAGAAGAAGAAGAAGAAGAAGAAGGAGGAGGAGGAGGAGGAGGAGGAGGGCGAGGACAAGGAGGAGGAAGAAGATGAGGAGGAGGAGGAGGAAAGGGAGGAAGGAAGGAAGGAAGGAAGGAAGGAAGGAAGGAAGGAAGGAAGGAAGGGAGCAGGAGCTGGACGGTGGTAGCTCACACTTGTATCCCTGACTACAAGGAGGCTGAGATATGAGGACTGTGGTTGAAAGCCAGCCCCAGGAGGAAAGTCTGTGAGACTCTTATCTCCAGTAAACTACTGTGTCTGTGGCTCAAGTAGTATAGAATGCTAGCCTTGAGCAAGAGAAGCTCATTGACAGTGCGCTTTGAGGTTAAGGCCCAGATCTAACTCAAAAAAAAAAAAAAAAGAAGGAAAGAAAGATAAACAGAAAGAAAGAAAGTAAAGAAAGGGGCAAACGGGAGACCCTAGGAAAGAACAAGTTTGCCAGGTTTTCTGATGTGTAAGGCTAAGGAAACAAAAGATGTGTCCTATACTCTTATTAGATGGCTAGGAAAATGACAACACCAGAAATCATAGAAATTAGTTTTAGAGGAAATATAGGACAACTGGACTTTTATAGCAACAAACTTTGTGAGTCATCAATAAAACTGCTTCCAAAAATCTGTTTACACTGATGAATGTTAATTATACAACTCATTGGTGGTGATAGGAAGAAGGGACTGGGAGAAAGGGAAGTGAAGGCAAGGTACAAAAGGAAGTGTACCCAGTATCTGAATCATGTAGTTATAATCCCTCTGTATATCATCTTTATAATAACAATGAATAATAATTTAGGAAAAAATCTGTTACATTAGACATTTTTATTTCCTTAACACTTAGAGTGGCATTAAATTCTCTCTTTTTTTTTCCCCAGTCCTGGACTTGAGCTCGGGGCCTGAGCACTGTCCTTGGACTTTCTCAAATCTAGCACTCTACAATAAATTATTTTCTTGAGACATGAATATAGATATCAAGAGCAGTACCTTTTTTGCTAGGTGACTGGCCTCCACAGCAATGTCTGTGCCAGAATTTCCCATCCCAACCACAAGGACTCTCTTGTCTTTAAATATATCTGGATGTTTATACTGCCGGCTATGAAAGTACTGGCCTTTAAAGGTATTTATGCCTGGAAAAACAAAGTCAAGTAAAGAATTCAGAGGGTCAGTAAATGAAACAGACATTCTTTTTTTTTCCTGTTTAATAACACACTTTTACATGACTTAGGTTCCTTTGGCTAAGTATGTTCAAATTTGAGGAAACCTGGAATATGAATAAATGACTTTACAAAAGGTTAACGGGTAATAGGATTTATTTACTCACCCCAGGTAATTATGGGTGAAGATGGCCAATTACTCTGTCTTATTCTATGCATTTGTAGTTCTACTTACTAAGTGATTAACAGCTAAGCTGAAAAATTAGCGCCAAGGACGTCTTAAACAGAAGCCCTTTAGAAGCAGATAGAAGTCATGGGGATAATATTGAAATTTTAATATTTGATTTATATGTATTGGGCAGCTTTGCACGAACAAGCAGGGGAAAAACCAAAGAAATTGAAGGAAAGTATGAATTGGGTTCTCAGTTCAGCATACTTTTGGGACATCTGCTATCTGCCCTGTGTGGTAGGTCAACATGGGGAAATATGAAAAGGTGGTTCTTATGCACAAAGGTCCACACGAAGTTTGCTCATAGTCCATCGTGGACTATAGCTCAGGGTCCATTTGCTGAGTCAGCCAGAGTTACCACAGAATGAAAAGGGGGGTATGTTAGTGACATCGGGGTCAGGACTCCATTGGGCTAATGAGATATCTCATCCCCATTGAGACAACAATGCAAAAAAAGAACTTTTAACTCTTAAGGCCATGTTACACAATCAGAACAGAGACTCTGGATTTTCTGGGAAAAGTGACATGATACCTAGTTTTTCCGAGGGTAACTGGGTATGCTTCTATGAAGCATCCTTGTCAAGACCTGATGGCCCTTTAACATTCTTTGAATCATGAGAAATCTAGCCTGAATCCTGGTTAAAACCTAACCATGTTCAGGAACATTTAGAGTTTGACATGGATACAATCAAATTCAAATATTAGATCAGTGCAGGGATCCCATAATATGGATTTAAAGACTTCTAAAAATGGAGAGCTGGAAAGGGTGAAGAAGAATCATAGAGTTATCTCTAAATCCTTAGACCACCACATATTCTTTTTGAATCAAGCTGTTTTGGGTGTTACAAATGGACAAAAATGAGACTCCGTGTAGCTGTCTTTGATGGACTATAGATTTCTAGTCTAGTGGAAGGACAGAGTGAGAAATCACATTAGGTGGCTATGGCTTAGACAACCCAAGAATATATATTATTAAGTGAATATAAATATATATATATTTTGAGTAATTATACATTTATTTTTGCGATTCTTATTTTTACCTAGTTTTGGGGGAACACTTTCTTGGGAATTTATTTAAGAACTTTTTATATTTGTTATTTAATATCTTCAGTGAATTTGAAATTTTGTCATGGTTAACAACTATGTCCTGGATTAAGTATGGGCTTAGCAAGCCTGCTGCAAGGCAAGAAAATGATGGTTGGTTTGGCAGGATTTGATTTCAAGTCTAGAGTCATGGAATCTTAGAGCTCAATGTCTTCTTCGCAATCAACCTGGATTTTAAACTAGCAGTGCCTGGCAAACTGGTAGTAACAATGGCAAGAAGTCTCACAGATCCTTCTTGCATATAGTTGGGTAAGTTCCTCCATTTCTACCCTTGAAAACTAAAGGGGTTGTGGGAGGCTCAAGATTAGGAGCTAGGTAGTTGTGCAGCATGGGATTTATGCTTTTTGGTTCCCAGGGTCATTCTATTCATACTGAATAGAACTCTATTGGTGCCTCTATTACAGGATACATACTTGTTTCTCTCATTTTAGCAGCTAATCCTGGATAAATAGAGTTTCTTCCATGCCATGGAGCCTTCTAGAGTGTTGGGATAACCTATGCCAGGCACTACTTTCTGAGAGATGGAGTCTCTGGTTGTTCAGAGCTGTCCCCTGAAGCCAAGAATTCACAGAGATAGCTGCACTGCCTTGTGAGATGAGCATTGCCCCTCAGTGAGTGTGTCCAAGCAGAGGCTAGTTAGGCCTCTCTCGGGAATCTTGGAGAACAATTTCTTGCAATGGGAAGATGACAGAACTCATTTTTTTTGTTTTGTTTTCAGTTTAACAATTCCTTTTTTGTGGCAGTTTTTGGGACAGGCTTTATTGTAATCTGATCTGATGTGGGTAATCTCTGGGATAGATGTGGGATCTTAGGAAGGACATGAGCTTATTGTAACATAGTATTGGTATTCCTGTGGACCATTACCTACATGATTTGTGAAAAGTTTCCTTAAGATTTTTTTTCTTTCAATCCTGGGGCTTGAACTCAGGGTCTGCGCACCACTCATGGGCTTCTCAAGGTTAGAGCTCTACCACTTGAGCCACAGCACCACTTCCAGCTTTTTCTATGTATATGGTACTGAGGAATCGAACCTGGGTTGTTGTGCATGCTAGACAAGCACTCTACTACTAGACTAAACTTCCAGTCCAGTTTGCTTAAGTTTTAACATGTTGAATATTTAACAGCAGGCAAAAATAAACCAAACAATAGCATTTTTTATTCCTTTGAGTTGAACCTCATTTGAAATTTGGCATATTTGAATCATGGCTGTGAAAAACAAACAAACAAACAAATAAACAAGCAAAGAAACTGAAACTTAATGATGTCTTAGCTTGTCTCCCAAGATTCAAGTTCCCTTTGACTACTAACACACCCTCAGAAAAAAACTCAGATCTAGCCAATTGCCAGGATCATATGAAACAAATGATTAAAAAATTTTTTTTCCACAGATTGACATGTGTTTCTATTACTCACCTTGTTAATTTGTGGCTGACTCAAATAAATTGTCTGAGCTTCCTGAGTTTCCTTTGTTCACAGAGCTTGTTTGAAAGTGAAAAAACTGACTAGAAAAGTACTAGATTTTTTTTTAAGCAGCACATGGAATATTTTCCAAAATAGAACACATCTTAGGCCATAAAACAAACCTGGACAGATTCAGAAACACTGAAATTATTCCCTGCATACTCTCAGACCACAAAGGCATCAATTTGGAACTGAACACACATCTCCACCAACGAAAACCCTGTAACTCATGGAGATTAAACAACGCATTGTTGAATCACCAATGGGTCATCGAAGAGATCAGAACAGAAATCCAACAGTTTATGAAATTTAACAATAAGGAACACCGAAAATACCAGCTCCTTTGGGACACGGCAAAGGCAATACTCAGAGGAAAATTTATAACTTTTAGTGCCTACAACAACAAGTTGGAAAAATCGAAAACCAACATGTTAATGTGTCACCTTAAGCTCCTGGAAAAAGAGCAACAAACCAACCCTAGTCCCAGTAGAAGGAAGCAAATTATTAAAATCAAAGCAGAATTAAATGATTTGGAATCCAAAAAAACTATAGAAAGAATCAACAAAACGGAGGTGGTTCTTTGAAAGAATGAACAAAATTGACAAACCCTTAGCAAACCTTACCAAAAAAAGAAGAGGGCATACCGAAATAAACAAAATTGCAGACGAAAATGGTAGTATCACGATGGAAATTACCAAGATCCAGAGTATCATGAGGGAATACTTCTCAAACGTTTACGCCAACAAATTTGAGAATCTAGAAGAAATGGATGAATTCCTAGCCAATATTAACATACCCACACTGAACCAAGAAGAACTAACCCAACTAAACAGGCCTATTTCAAGCACTGAAATAGAAATGGCAATAAGAGACCTTCCACCTAAGAAAAGCCCAGGGCCAGATGGATTCACAGCTGAATTCTATAAGGTCTTCAAAGCAGAGCTCACACCAATACTCCTCAAGCTCTTCAACGAAATTGAAAATGAAGGTTCCTTACCAAACTCATTCTATGAAGCCAGTATAACCCTCATCCCCAAACCAGACAGAGATTCATCAAAGAAAGAGAACTATAGACCTATTTCTTTGATGAACATCGATGCAAAACTTCTCAACAAAATACTGGCCAACTGTCTAACAACAACTTATCAAAAAAATTATACACTATGATCAAACAGGATTCATCAAAGGGAGGCAAAGCTGGTTCAACATATGCAAATCAGTTAATATAATTCAGCACATCAACAGGAGCAAGGACAAAAATCACATGATTGTCTCAATAGATGCGGAAAAGGCATTTGACAAGATCCAACAACCCTTTATGTTAAAAGCTCTGGAGAAAATAGGAATCCAAGGAACATTCCTCAATCTAATAAAGGCTGTGTCTGACAAACCCACAGCTAGTATTATACTTAATGGCGAAAAGCTAAAGCCATTCCATCTAAAATCCGGAATGAGAGAAGGATGCCCACTCTCTCCACTCCTCTTTAACATAGTATTAGAATTCCTAGCCAGTGCAATAAGGCAAGAAGCAAGCATAAAGGGGATCCAAGTAGGGAAAGAGGAAGTAAAACTATCCCTCTTTGCAGATGATACCATTCTGTATTTAAAGAATCCTATAGACTCTACTCCTAAGCTCCTTGAGCTGATTCAAAACTTTGGAAGTGTAGCAGGCTATAAAATTAACCCTCAAAAATCAACTGCCTTCCTCTACGCCAACAGTGAGAGGAACGAGGCAACAATCAGGAAAGCAACTCCTTTCGCAATAGCCTCAAAGAAAATAAAGTACCTAGGAATTAGCTTAACTAAGAATGTAAAGGACTTTTTGATGAAAACTTTAAAACCATGAAAAAGGAAATTAAAGCAGAACTAAGGAAATGGAAAACCTCCAGTGCTCCTGGATTGGAAGAATCAACATCGTGAAAATGACAATCTTGCCAAGGGCTATCTACAAATCCAACGCAATACCTATCAATATCCCAATGTCATTCTTTAAAGAAATAGAAGAGGCAATCCAAAATTTCATATGGAATAATAAAAGACCCCGTATAGCAAAAACACTTCTTAGCAGAAAGAACAGCACAGGAGGAATTTCAATACCAAACTTTAGACTCTATTACAGAGCAATAATTATCAAAACAGCTTGGTTCTGACACAAGAACAGGCCTGAAGACCAATGGAATAGAACTGAGGACCCAGATATTAAACCATAGACCTATGGCCACCTAATCTTTGACAAGGGAGCCAAAAAAATAGAATGGAAGAAAGATAGCCTCTTCAACAAGTGGTGCTGGCAGAACTGGTTAAGCACCTCCAGAAAACTAAAGTTGGACCCTTCTTTGTCACCCTGCACTAGAATTAACTCCAAATGGATCAAAGACCTGGAGGTAAAAGCTGACACACTGAAAACTTTACAAGAAGGAGTAGGAGATACACTAGGCCTCCTTGGCACAGGTCAAAACTTTCTTAATAAAGACCAAGAATCACAACAAATCAGAGAAAGGCTGGATAAGTGGGACTGCATTAAACTGCAGAGCTTTTGTATGGCAAAGGACATAGCTAGTAAATTAGCCATATAATGAATGATTGCTGTCCTTAATGTGCTATGTTATCTCTCATCTCTTTTGCTGTTCCTTGGTTATCTCATATTGTCACAATATCTCACTTTGTTATCTGATATATTGGATACATTTGTATTTGGTTACTTGAAAGTGGACACGGAAGGGGGGAAAACCAAGAGGGGGGTGGGGGGGAGGGTAATGGGGACCAAGACATGTGAAAGGGTATCAATGTATGTGAATTAATGCACCTTCTATCTGACAAATATCATGGAACCCTTTTATTAATTACAATAAAAATATTAAAAAGAAAAAAACATCTGTTACTTTAAAATAATGAAGGAGCCATAGAAATTAACCCTAATAAAATTCATGTGTCTGGCTGTTCACTTAAGATAGTATAAAGTCATTTCAGAAAATGTTCTACCTGGAAAGGAATCCAGTGGCAAGGAAGGGTTAGTGAGGAAACCAGTGCAGACCATGACTGCATCAAAGGTGGCTGAGTTTTGCTTCCCTTGATGCAGCGTGACTACTTCCCATTGCCCAGAAGTGGCAAAATCTGGGCGTTTTGTAACGCTGCAAACTTTAGTCTGAAAAAAAAAAAAAAACGGGAGAGAATCACAGACATAATTAGGAGTCTCCAATTTCCTTTAAGAGCTTGCTGGTTGACTTGCCAATTATTGACACTTCAAAAGATCTAGAGCACAGAATAAACACAAGCAGTAAGTATAGTCTTAGACCTCTAATTGGGCTATCAGACTCACTGTAATTTTTTGCATGAAAGTATTTTAATCTTGGATTTGTGATTTGCTCACATTGCATTTAAGTAGTTTGCTCAAATTCTTCCTGCAAGATTAAACCAAGATAATAACCCAGGTTCCTGATGTCCTTTTATGATTATTTTGTTTTCTGTTATGCAACTTTATTTTTAACAGAACACCCTCGTGAGTGTAGTAGAGATACGATTATTTATAAATGAAAATATAAATTTGGCCTCAACTATCTTAGCTTAGGAAAGGTCTAATAGAATATGTTGCTATAGTTTCCCAGATTGGAAGAATTATTTTAACTTTACAGGCTGGTGTTTCTGGGGGTAGTCCAAAGTTCAAATAGTCTGTTTGCTCACTGACTACATATATTTACATCACATATGTACTGATTTAGAAAGTATATTTATTTTTCATGATGCTGGGGAGCTAGGTTAGTACTCTACAGCTCCTGTAAAAGATATATGTGTTTAATAAATATAACACAATTCAAGCTTAAAAGCAAAAATTATTCACTTTTCAAAAATTTTGAAGAACAAGGACTTCTTATATGTTTCCTAATGCATTTGCTCTTTAGTTGATTATATTTAAAATGCCTATTAGGTTTCTACATTTGCATTAAGAACCCTGTGTTTTAGAAAAGGTACTATTATGACCTTCAGGCATGGCTCTAGTGCTTGTTTAGAAAAAGTGTTATTGGCCAGGAACAATGCCTCAACACTATAATCCTGATTACTTGGGAGTAGAGATGAGGGAAATCATAATTCAAGACTACTTGTTACCAGTTTTTCCTTTGTACCTTTTGTAGATACTTTGGTTTTATGGGATTCTTGGAATGATTCACAAGAAGCAAAGTTAAGATTATGAAAACTTTGTACAAAGTTAAGGGATTTGGATTTTTAAATAGAAAAGTCGTGGCACTGTATTGAATGCTTATACACAGAGATGGTTGTGCAGAGGTTAATTATGGCTCTATGAAATATAAATTAGAGAGGGCAGGAAAAAAGAAGAGAGTAGTTGAAAGTCCAAAATTCAATCTACTTATCTGCTTATGGAACCCAGTACTCAACTTTCCTCTGCCTGTCAACCCAGCAACAAAAAGAAAACACAAATAGGAAGATCTCAGTCCAGACTGAACCCAGCATAAAATGAGACCTTGTCTTGAAAATAGCCAGCAAGGAAGAAACTGTTGGACTGTCACAAGTGTTAGAGCATTTGCTTAGCAAGCGCATAGCCCTGGATTCAAAGTTCAGTATTGCCATTAAAAACAACAAAGTAATTATTTAATCTTACCACTTCTACACCTCATTTTAAGCACACAGACCTAGTCTAATGAGAGGTAATAGAATATGAGGGAATACTTCTGTTTGATACATTGATGTTTTATGTCTTACCTTGAATTGAATACATTTCAGAAGATCAAATCGGTTTGCATACATTCTGAGATATTCCAGGAAGAGGGCATTTGGCACAAAGTTTGGGTAGTCTTCTGGGAATGGAAAATCTGAGTAGCAGGACATTTCCTTGCTGCTATTGGAGACCACAGAGTTGTAGAGACTGGCTCTACCTTCTTCAACATCTTCCTGTGCAAACAGTGCACACTCATGAACATGCATGCATGAACACACACAGACACACAGACACACATACAGGAGATTAACATAAGCATTGATACTAGAGATGACCTAGATGAAATGTTCTACCACCTATTTTTCTAATGGATTTGATAGTCTTCATTAGGGAAATGATGAACATTAGACCTCAGTGAAAACTATATGACCCAAATTATTATTTCACTTATTAAATGGTAACAAATAACCTGTATAACTTCACCTGTTCATATTCATGCAGCATCACCAGGAAGTACAGGAAAATATAGAAATAGACGGGACACTAGAAGTAGGTTTTTGGTGATGGATCATTTCTAGATATTTTGTTTATATAGAATTCTTGGAATGATTAAGGAGATGCAAAGTTAAGATTATGAAGGTTTTAGACAAAGTTAAGGAATTTGGATTTTTGAACCAAAAAGTTAAGACACTCTATCGCATGCTTTCAACATGGCGATGATACTGAAAAGGTAAATATGGCTCTATAAAAGATAAATTAGAGGCAGGGAGTTTGGCCTAGTGGTAGCGTGCTTGCCTAGCATGCACCAAGACCCGGGTTCAATTCCATGGCACTACATACATAGAAAAAAGCTGGAAGTGGTGCTGAGGCTCAAGTGGTAAAGCTTTAGCCTTGAGAAAGTCCAAGGACAGTGCTCAGGCCCTGAGCTCAAGCCCAGGACTGGCAAAAAAAAAAGATAAATTAGAGAATGCAGCAAATAAGAGGATAGTTAAGTGTCCAAAATTCAGTCCACTTACTTGCTATTGGCACCTAATGCTCACTTTTCTTCTGGGTTATAGGAATAAGATGATAGCTACAATGAGCTATAATATTAATAAGGGAGAGTAAATAAACAGAGAAGAAGCTATATTATAGGTTAAAAAAAGCCCTGTCAATTGAAAACACATTGGGATCAGTTAGTGTAGGGAGAAATTTCATCCATGTTTCTTTGGCCTTCAAGAAGATGAAATACCTATTTCAAATAAAGTCAGTTTTGTTTTTTTAGTAAGGCTAAATTAACCCCCCCCCAACAATCCCACATATACCTACACCCTGTTTACGGAAGACTTAAGAGATTTATGTTTTACAATTTGTAAACATTTCTATAAAAATAGTTTAAAAATTATGACATTTAAAACTATTTAAGCATCTGACTTACTGGAGCTAGATAATCCTGGGAATTCTGTATTTGATGACATGTTAAAGCAAATAAGTAACAAAAATGGAGGTGAAAACCTTGCTGTTTCTCAAAACTTGAAGATATAATCCTAAAAGCAGGAAGAAGAAAAGCTTTCAGGAAATGCTGAAGGCTGTTACAAAGTAATGCATCACAGATGTTAGTAGAGCTTAAGGAGACTTGGCCCTTGGTTGTGGAATCTGAGATTGAACTCTGCTCTCTTCTCCCTTCCTTCCCACTGACTGTTTGTACTGGAAAAGTACAAGGTCTGTAGCATTTACCACATATACTGCAAGTCTCAGTATATGTCCCTTGTGAATGGTATTTGTGGGCCCTGGGCCCTTCCTCCAGTGTCTTCTTCAGTCAAAAATCTGCTCTAGCAATCTCCAGGCCCTCCAGAGCTTGCCCTTTACCCGTGTTAGCTGTCCACCCCCCTGGCACTGTCCTTGTGTGGCTCTGTCAATTGCCGCAGCACTTCCAAGTGTGGGAACACATGCTCCCCTGAGAATTGCTGGGGCCATTTTGGAGAAGAGTTTTATTCTCATAAGGGAAAAACAATAAGTGAAAGCTATATCGTGGAGAAACAGGCTTCAGGGAAAGTGAAAAGCAAAGTAACATGAATGGTGGGGTTTCTGGCCTCCACTTTGGGTTTATGGTCCCGTGAGAATAGCACCATCATTCACTGAGAAACTTCAGGATTCTATGTGCAGCTTCAATGCTTTGGATGTAGATCTTACCAGCACAGTCCCAGAGTCAGATGGCCTGGCTCAGGTCAGCTCTATATTTTTATTGGATAATCTTGGGAATTTTCCCAACCTCTCTGTGTCTCAGTTTCTTCATCTTTGTGTAGGAATACAATGACAGTACTTCCCAGGATAAACTGCAATGGGAATTACAAGGTATCTACAACAGTGCTCACTGAGCTTTCAATCAAGGGTAACTACTATACATGTTGTTTTTGTGTAATTTGCAAAGAAATTCTTTCTTAAGCTCTGGGGGCAGACTGTTGGCAATGAGTTACTACTAGGGTAAAGGTCTTTCTTTTCTTCTTTTAAAAAAGATGCAAAGGGGCTATCATAGAAGTTCTCTATCTAGCGAACCTTTTCTTTTCCTTTTTGCCTTTTTGGCTTGAACTCAGGGCCTGGGCACTGTCTCTAGGCTTGTTTGCTCAAGACTAGTGCTCTACCACATTGAGCCACAGCCCCATTTCCATTTTCTTTCTGGCAGTTAATTGGTGGTAATAGTCTCACAGACTTTCTTGCCCAGGTTGATTGTGAACTGTGATCTTTAGATCTCAGCCTCATAAGTAGCTAGGAGTACAGGTATAAGCCACCAGCATGTGGCTGAGAACTTCTCCTGATATGCACAATATTCCCAACTTCTATTCTTCATGGAGCATTATTTCTTTCTTTTCCTTTCAGAGGAAGAATGCTTGCTTGGTATATACAAAGGCCTAGGTTTGATTCTCTAGCACAATAGAACAAAGAGAGGGGAAAGAATGGAAAAGGCAGGGAAGGGAAGGGAGGAGGAGAAGAGAGACAACACTTCTCCCTGGTGAGTCAGGCACTCAGTAGAAGACACTATCCAGCTCTTGGATTTGTTTCACAGGAGAGCTGTGGAAGCATCAGAGAAAACAGAGAAGCCCCAGGAATGTAAGCCTCCTGAGTAGCTTATCAGGCTTACCCCACATGGACAATAGAATTTTAATAAATAGTTATTGAATAAGTGAGTGAAATGAGACCTACCAAGATTGCCAAACCTTCAGAAGTAGAGCCCCAATCCCTGATGTTTTTGGTTTTCTAGTGGTATGCTGTAGGCAGGGGGCAGGAGTTTAGGTAATGTCTTTATATAGCTTTGAGCTATATAGCTCTTCCTATTAGGAAATGGGAATTGTCTTTCCATGTGTTTTATTTTGTTTCTGTCTTTTGTCTCTTTTGTTTGCATCATGGGTTTTTGATGCTTATAACCTCAGTAGGAAGCCTCACATTGTATATGTAACTTTTGACATGCATAGAGTTATTAAAGGAAGTTCTTTAGCTTTTCAGTTCTGCAGGCTGTGGATGGGCTGTGTGTGTGTGTGTGTGTGTGTGTGTGTGTGTGTGTGTGTGTGTGTGTATGTGTGTGTGTGTGTGTGTATGTGTGTATATGTGTGTGGTTTGGGAAGGAGAAGAAAGGGACATCTCTAGAAAGACATACCAGACTCATAATATGTTGGAGCTTGAAGTCACCTTCAAGGTTATCTAGCTTTGGATTTTCAGTTAGGCTTTGGAGAATTTCAAGGTATTACAGAGGTGTCTGAAGAGGCTTCTGTGTCAAGGGAAGGCTGCTTCATAAGATGGGGGTGAATGTTCCTACTCCTTAGGTCCTTGGTAGCTCAGCACTCAACTGTTTCTCAAACTGGCTCCTTATTTTCATTTTATACAGAAGACACTAGAGGTGAAATGACTTATTAACTGACCTATTATCTTTACCCTGGCCCCTCTTTAACAGTCTTCTTAAGGCAAGGTTTTGATGGCATCTCATATTCTGCATAAAATTTTCTTCTGTCTATGTTTTTCCATTGCTCCAATTTTACTTACATCTCCTAAACCCTCTTTTCCTTCTATGCTGCCATGATTTCTACAAAGAATCAAGGTCTCCAGGTGTGTGTGTGTATGTGTGTGTGTGTGTGTGTGTGTGTGTGTGTGTGTGTGTGTGTGTACTCTGGCATCTCTATTTTATTTCCTGTGTTTGTTTTCCCTTTCCCTAGTGTCTGTATGTGTGTCTTATTTCCTCCTTTCTAGGACTAATTTCTCCATTTATACCAACTAATTTTATTCCTTCCATTTTCTGCAAGAATACTTTCTCAGTTAAGTCTTGTGTATTCAATCATTTCCTATAATCAAAGGTTTTTCCCTTTACCTACAAACATCTTTGGACCTTCCCACATGCACACATTTAAATGTAAACAACAACAGAAGCTCTCTAATATGCTCCTTACACATTGTTTCTGAAATGGAATAGGGAGAGAGATTCATCTGCTTTCTTCCCTTTCATTACTTCTCTTACATACATCCTATGCACTAGCAAGATCTTAGCTTATGGACATGCTTGGTACTTTTTCCCTTTCTGGTCCCTACAGCTCCATCTCGTCTGCTCATTGAAAACCTTCAAAGCTCATCTCCATTACCTTTCCTACAAAGCCTCCCCTGGCTTCTTGCCAGTGACTGTAATCCTGTCCACATTCCAATGCTTATAGCACTGTTTCTTACTTGCAAGATTTTAGCCTTCTTCCTTCTGCCTGACAACTTCCTGGTGCAGGGCAAAGCCTTCTCATTTTTGTATCCCCTGCAGAGCTCTCTGTATAGATGTTTGATCTGTCCAAGATATACAGCCAGTTGTACACAGCTGGATCTGAACCTGTAGCTCTTGATTCTTAATGAATTTTAGCGTCACCATTAGGCATCTGCTACCTAAATAAGGAACATTTTATTTTTTTTCTTTTTGGTGGAGGGGTCTTGTATCTCAAGAGACTACATATAGCTTTTGATCTTTGGGCTAACTTTGTTTTAACTACAATTATCTTAGCCAAATAACTTGAGCAATTTAATGGAGCCATATCTTCTGTTAGGCCAGTTCTTATTGGTTAGATGTGCTTAGATCTTAGTGTGTTAAGAGGGAATCTGAGACTCATCATTGGCTAGGTTAATTGCGTGATTAGTGTCTTTACTGAGTACAGAAGAAAAGTGTTTTGGTGCAGGTGACAGGTTCTGCCATCCTGTCAGAACACACATGATTTGAATCACGGGAATGAGTGTGTACTTTACCTAGTCTTCTTTGGAAGGTCTCCATGCACTAATGCTCACATTTCGTGGTTAGAGATAGTTTCACATTCTTTATATGTGTCAAGCTGGACTATGCTGGAGGACTGTGACTAAACAATCTAACTTTTCTGAAAGCTTTGCTTAGTGAGTTAGAAAATCATTACTTTATTCAAGCTCCAAATTCCTTCTATAATGGAGGAATGCCCAGTCTTTCTCTTTACTTCTCAGGAAATCTAGTTTACACCTTGCTCTCTCTCACTACTCTGACAGCTTTCCCCCCAGTACATCTAAAGTTTATGGGAAATATGATTTGAAGGAGTAGAAAACAATAAAACATGAGCTTTAGAGAGATTGGAGCCCTTGAGCTTGAAGAGTGCTTTCTTTTCATGGTTTCATTGGCCTGAAGCAGGACTGTTGTAATGGGTCTGGAATCCAGGCCAATCAAGGTTGAGCTTTATACTCCAGTACAGACTGTTACTGCTCAGATCTCAGATTGTGAATATCACCATTTGTTTTTTCCTTAGGGACAAAGAAAGGACTCTAAACTCATTTTTTTTTTAAACTTCTGATCTTTCCTAGCATTGCCAAGGCAGTTGGGGTTTTGATTATGGAACTTATACTGAGCTGGGTGTGGTCCGGACACAGATGGAATGGGACAGGGAAACCAGGAAAGTGAGTGAAAGCAGCTCAGTCCTGCAGACAGAGGCAATAACTCCTATGGTTACTCTAAAACACTGCAGTTTTGGGTTCCGCTTTGGATCCTCTACTTCTTCTACTCTTGCTTCCCCTTTTTTGCCTGCCTGAATCATTCCAGTCTCTCCCACAGTTTATGAGCTCCTCTGAAACATTTCTTGACCCTGGATAGCATTCATCAAGCTCGGGATACTTCCCCCTAGAGCTCAGCTGATGCTTCCTTTCTACTTCTAATAATTTCAGAAGTCCCTCCGGACACCGACCTCCAGCAGACACCTCCAGCCTTTGTGGGAACACAGAATGAACAGGTCCCTTTCTTATTCCAGTTAAACTCTTCCCCAGGAGACAAACGAAAAGCAGTGGGAACCTCACTTACGGTGAATCTCCACAGGCCGCCCAGGTCATCGCTCCTCTCGAAGCAGGTGGGCTCCAGTCCTTCCTCCAGGCAGCACTTGATAGAGGCCAGGCCACTGACCCCGGCTCCCACGATGGCCACGCGCTTGCCCATCTTCTCCTGTGTGGGGGAAAATGAATCAGAGCTTTATATCCATGGAAGCCTTACCCCACAATTGGCTGCTCTAACAAACCAGGGGGAGGGGGTAAAAAAAAGAAATTCCTCCATGTGAGTCCTCCCGTGTCTCTATGTGTGAATGTAAGGAGGGAAATGTCACTGGTTTAAGCACTGTGTGTGCTCCTGTTCCTGCCCCTCCCTCAGAGCTGGCGCCCTGTGGTAATCCTGAAAGCTGTGGTCCTCAGTACTGCTTGTAGTTTCTGGCAGTGTGGCTGAAATTGGACCCTTGGGTGTGGGGAAGAGTCTTACATTCTGGCCTGGGTTGCATCCAGCCTCCCCTTCCAACCCTCCAGGCTGAGGAAGCAGCAGAGAAAGAGAAGATGATCTTGTCAAACAGCCAGGTTCAGATGGGTGAGGGGACATTAAACAGCCGCTGGTGGGGTGGAGTTGGGACTAGGAGCCAAGACACTTGTGACTCTCCTGATGCTCCTACCCACAGCGGTGTGCACGCCCATCTGTCTCTGGCATATGGCTGTGGCCCAGCAAATCACCAGGGGGAGGAAAGTGGGGAGGGGCTGGGCAGTTGCAGAGAAAAGGCAGACATGGAAGACTGTGCCTCCTGCTTCAGCCTGATAGGAATTCCTCCTTTGTTGGGGGGGGAGGGGCGGACCATGGCACAGATGGGAAACATCTGCTTCCAATCCTTGGGTTAACAGCCAGGACTGCTGTGAGACAGTACAGTATGTTGATTTAAGCAATCACCTCTGTCAGTTACTACCATGTGATCTTAGGCAATTTATTTAATGTCGCTGTGCAGCATATAAGGGGAGAAAATACTCAGGTGAGTTCACACAGGATAGTTCCTGGAACATAGTAAATACTCAATAAATGTAAGCTGAAAGTACTTCCATAACTGTTTCTTCTGCTTTTTGTTTTTAATACAAAATTATTCCTATAGTATTTCTGGTTAATAGTACACATATTGAACAAAAATCAAATGGTGTTAGATGTTGCTTCCCACTGTGTTTTTGAGATCATTTTATCTGCTCAAGTTTTTAGATTTTCAGAAGCACAAGAAAAAATCCCAAAGACACAGATTTCCTGAAAATTTGCTCTGTGTGTGTGTGTGTGTGTGTGTGTGTGTGTGTGTGTGTGTGTGTGTGGCTGGGAACTGGTCTTCCGCTTTCTTCTTCAAGTGGTGCTTTGTCACACAAGCCACAGCTCCACTTCCAGTTTTTTGGTAGTTAATTGGAGACATGAGTCCAGCTCATTAGAGCTAAAGCACCAGGCTATTTGCTATTTTCTTTTTTTCATAAGTGAATTCTCCTCAAAGCTGGAGTTCAACAATTTGCATTTGTAGTATTGGGAACCTGAGAGAAGTTCCATCCAGAGTGACTTCGCCTTCTTTGTTCTCTTCTGTGTTCCTTGGTCTAAGGCAGCACTTGAGCCATGATATAATAGATGTTTAGTAACTATTTCTTCAGTGAAAATGTCTTTTTTTTTCTGTGTCTGTAAAAGTGTTGCAATGCTGGTTGTTTCCCATTGCAGGAAGAGCAAGTAGTAGATTCTTCTTGGAGAAGTCATGCTTTCAGATCTTCATGGGTACCCCAAATTCAAGAGTTGTACGTAATTTGCCCTCATTGGGCAGAAGAGTAGACATTGTATTTATACAGGGAGTTGCAGGGTGGGTACTGGGGGGAGACTCACTTGTTTTAGATCACTGACAGGAAAACTGCTAAACCCCTTCAATCTCCAGCTTCCTCACTTACAAAAACTATTTGAGGGGCAGACTTCTATGTTGCCCTGATACTTTGTTTTCTTCTAAGGCCCCCCAAATGCAGCCCAGGCTCCCCAAATCTATGATTCGATTTCATGTGCATAAAATCCAGTGGGGAATGAAGTAAGAAGACTGGGTCTATGCCCTAGATCTTGGCCCTTCATATCCCCTGAATTTGATTCTGTATACCTTGTGTGGTTTTGGCTTATATAAGCTTTGTGCTAGCTGCCTTCGGGGTTGCTGGTCTTCGAGTCAAGAATCTACCAGCACTCCTCTAAAATAAAGATTCATAATTTGGCCTCTTAAGAAGTGGCTTCTCTGTTTCTCATAACTGAGTTTCTCCCAATGAGGGGGAAATTATGTAGAACTCTTGACCATGTAGTACCCAGCAAGATCTAAAGCATGACTTCTCTGAAAAGAATCTACTACTAGCTCTGCCTGCCATGGGAAGTAACCAGTCCTAAAACACTTTGATAGACACCAGACATCTAATAAAAGAATATCCACTTTTATGAATAAAATGAGTAGGAAGTCAGCAAGTGTGATCAGAGCCAGCCACTTAGAATCATGACAGGATAACAGAGATATAAGCTGGTTACTTTTGGGAGGGTGAGGAACCATTTCCAAGAGCTGGGTTAAGGAGAGTGAGGTAATTCCCCTGGTGTGGCTTCACTGAAACTGGAGAGCAGGTCAGCCGAGGAAGCATGATGCTTCTGGAGAGAGTGAGGCATAGTCACCTCCTGTTGGGTCCAGAGAAGATGCTCAAGCCAGATGGATGGACTCTGACATAACAAGGATCAGTTTTGGATATTTCTTTGTCTAGGATGTTGTAGTATCAGATATAAACTTAATGACTAGAAAGCACATAATCTGGTTCAGTAAGGAGGAAAAGGAAAAGCATATAAACAGTGCCTTTTAATCCAAGGACCTAGAGATGATAAGATGGATTCTCCTCCTTTTGGGGGCACCGGGACAGGAATTAAGAATTGTTAGAACATTTTAAATACTTGGTCGATTATAGTGATCCGTGTTTATTATCACAGCCACTTGAGAAACAGTAGGAAGTTCTCAATTCCAGGCCAGCCCAGCCAAAAAAAATAGCAAGATTCCATTTGAACAGACTAAACTGACTAAAGTGGGTGTGATAGAACATACTTGTGATCCTAGGTACATAAGAGGCTGTAGGTATGAGGATTGTAGTCTGAGATTGGTCTTGGGAAAATTAATGTGAGACTGAAAAATAACTACAGCTGAGAACAAAGCTGGAGGTATAGCTTGAGTGGTAGAGCATCCCGATTTGAGGCCTTGAATTCCACCAAGGTATGTTCTTGTGTGTGTGTGTGTGTGTGTGTGTGTGTGTGTGTGTGTGTGTGTGTGCCTATCTGTCTATGTGTCTGTCTGTCTCTCATCTATCTTAATTGATGATCATGGTAAGCTCTTATTACTTATTTTTCCTTTAAATAAGTTAGCATGGAACAGTTTGCCTCTCTAATTCACAGTTGTCTGACCATCCCTTGTACCTCAGAAGCTTTGTAGCCAGCTGGACTTCCCTCATATTTACCCAGCTGCTTTAACATTCTATAGATGCCTTGAGGAAGCGCCATAGCAAGTGAAACTGCTTGCTACTGAAGCGCTATGTTGGCTATAGAAGGCATTGGTCCATAACTTGTGCTGTTTCAATAAGTTGAGCTGATACTTTATTTGCCATCACAAGCTTTGGGGAAGCACTGTATGATCTTGCTTGTCCTGAAGACATTTTGTTTTTTTTTCTTTTTATTGTATTTTATTTTCTGAATACTGTATAGAGTAGTTACAGTTAACATTAAGCAGGTAATGGGTATGTTACTTCTCATGTTTCTGTCCCCCTTTCCCTTCTTCCCACTCCTCCCAATTATCTTGTTTCCCCCTTCCCTATTTTAATTAAACAATAAGTGTATATACAGGATACTAGGTAACAAAGTCAGATACAGTAACCTTATGAGATCAACCATAGTGAAAAAAAATAGAAAAGAAATAACTTCACATAATACATTAACAACATCAATCATAAAAACAAACTTCTTGTTTCCATAACCTAGAGTTCATTTCATTTAGTCTTATCCTGTATGACCATATGTACATAGGTTTTAAGGTCCCGTGATCCTCTGCTAGGAGAATCCTAGATGTGTACTAATTATTACAAATGAGGGAAGCCAGGGGGCCTATGCTCCTCTGGGTCTGGCTTACTTCATTTCATAAGTTTTTTTTTCAAGTCTGAAGCCATTTTCATCCAGGCTAGAAGGAGGCTTATGATTGGTGCAAACACAGTCCTTCATTTGCAGAGGGACTGTGTGATTGGTCTGGATCCCTTGTCACATCTCCTATCTGTTTTAGAAGCAGGTTGTCAAGAATGAGGCAGGCAAGAGAAACTTTTCTATGTTGCCCTCTCGTTAGAGCATTAGGCCTGATAAAAGGCTGCCCTGAAAAGGCCTTCTCTGGATGACTTTTGATCTTTATCATTAGTGTATCCGGCTAAGCTGGTACATGAAGAAAGAATGATGTAAGCAGATAGTGGAGCAATGGCCGTGTGGAAGGTGGTAGTGGCGGCAGTAGAGGTAGGCTAATAGCTTTCTCTAGGGTAGTAATCAGTCTGGTAGCCAAATCAAATTCAAAAATTAAAAAAGAATGATGAGATTTGTAGAAAGCACTAAGACCACGGTATGCCTATGTACAATCTACAGCAAAGGCATGAAGGAGATGTTAACACTGACTTTCGGGTGGTAGGAAAGCAAGAGAGAGGGATATGATGTGAATGGGTAAGACTTCAGCAAGCACAGAGATGGAAAAAGTGGACTGACAGTCAGGGCTTCTTGTTTTTTGGGTGCTTGCCTTTCTTTGTCTCCTGGAGCAACTACAGCATGTTGCTCACAGGAGTGAGCTGCATTGTACTGTCAATTAACTTGATCACAGCCTGAGGTTGTATGCTTCCCCAAAGTAGTACATTTTCTTCAGTGCATCTTCTAGAAGCACTACTAGAAGCAGTGCTCGAGCGGTAATAGTTGTTGCAATAATAGTTGATGATGAGTTGATTTCTTATTAGGTAATGTGAATTAATCCATTATCGTCAATGATTTTAATTAAAAATACTTGGGGAATATATTGAGGCAACCAGATAGTTCTGTCTCAGAATGACATCTTATTGATTGTATATTACATAGAAATCTTTCCTTACATGAATTAGGTAAGCTTTTAGGCATTTATGAGCTGGATTCCTGGGTTTGAAGTTCAGAGCTGGTTCATTATCATGGACATATTTTGAGCTAGTAATTTAAAATTTCTGTGTCAGAGTTTCCTTCTCTATAATATGAAACTAGACATATAACTGGTTTCAGACATTGTAAGCTATTGTCAACTAATGTATAAGAAGCTTAGCACTGTACTTAAGGTATGCTACTTCCCCTTCTGCAGATGCTATTTTCAAATCCTTCCAAGAGTTTTCTGTAATTATTTGCCTTAACAATTTTAGGCTTCTTTCCAAAGTTATGGAATATTTGGTTTCATTGCCACTGGGGATAACTAAAAAAATAACCTAAAATTATTATAATCATCATTTTTTTTTGCCAGTTCTGGAGTTTGAACTCGGGGCCTGGGCATTGTCCTTGAGCTTTATCAAGGCTAGTACTTGAGCCACAACATCACTTCTGGCTTTTTCTGTATATGTGGTAACAAGGAATGGAACCCAGGGCTTCATGCATGCTAAGTGAGCACTCTACCACTAGGCCCTAAAAAATATTTTTAACAGAAAATTAAAGTGTACATTTTGTCTTGTATGTAAGTTTATCTGTTTGGGGGAGGATCAGGGGGGCACAGAAATGGTATGACAAAGGATGAAGTAATTCAGCAGTGGTACTCACTAGACACTATGTTGAAAATGAACTGTACAACTTGAGGGGGGAGGGGGTTCAAAAGGGCAAAATTGGGAGAAAACGAGGGAAAAGGTGACACTGTTCCAAAAGAAATGTATTAATTACCTGACTTAACCCTTCATTTCGTACTCAGTATCTGACTATAGCCACCTTTACAATAACTAGAAAATTAATAAAAAGAAAGTTAAGGGCCGGGAGTTTGGCCTAGTGGTTAAAGTGCTTGCCTAGCATGCACGAAGACCCGGGTTCTATTCCTCGGTACCACATACATAGAAAAAAGCCGGAAGTAGTGCTGAGGCTCAAGTGGTAGAGCTCCAGTCTTAAGAAACTCCAAGGACAGTGCTCAGGCCCTGAGCTCATTCATTCTATGGCTTTTGTTTCCTTATCCTGGAGGTCCTTACATTTAGTGTCATACTATTTGGCCTAATGTCTCTAGATTTTGTTCTATTGTAAATCTCTTCTAGGAGAGCCCAAGGTTTCTACTGGAAATCTATCATTTTTTAAGTGACAAAAATCTTTGTTAATTCTAACTATATGTGAAAGAAAAAAATCCAATGGATTAAAAATATAAATAAATAAATCTGTCACGAAAGGTAAATTTATAACAAAAAGCAAATAAAGTACTTTAAACTACATAAAATTGTGCAATGAGTTGGAACGTCACTCTCAGTTGCCCAAGATTTACTAATTTTTAACCAGAAGGTTACAAGTTACAATGTCCACCGCCCTTCCCCTGGATCGAATTCAGTGCTCTCTACTTCAAAGAAGTAAAATGCAAATATGCAGTTTACCAAAGTCATATTAATTGGTGCCTTCAATCTATTAAGATAACATAGGAGAGATGAAAGCTGAGGTTAGGGGTTTCATTTCCAAACCACAGAGTGCCTGAGAGAACTGAACATTTTGAGGAAAGTGTAGTGGCATTTGTTCTGTTGAGCACTCAGCATTAAAGGCATCTGACAGTGTTAGCATGTGATTGACAGTATTCCATTTGGTTGGGCAATTGCTACAAGAAAATTAAGGTTGGGGAGGGGGAAGAAATGAGGAGGTCATGTCTTCTCCAGTTTCAAGATTTGAAAAGTCGATCAATGCTCATCAAACACATGAATCCAATGATAGCATACTTATGATTAAGGAAAAATACAAATATTTTTTCTTTCATTCTCTTCACTATTTGTTCAAACAACACGTTTAGAATATACATACTAATTTGGTTAATTAAACCTAACTACTTAACAAGAGGAATTATGGTATAGAGACAGTGTGAAGAAAGGATTTGCATAGTAAGGGCCCTTCTAACAGAACAAATTTGGGAAACTCTAGACAAGTGTCTTTTCTTTCTGAGAATTTCTTTTTTTTTAACCTGGAGACTATCTATTCGTGTCAGATCAGTGTGAGCCCAGCAATGGATGGATCAACCAGAGTTTAACAGTTGCTAGTATAGCTCACCTCTGTATTAGGTAGGATGGTGTCTTCATTGGTGCTGTTGGATATGCTGTTAATTAACTAATTATAAATTTATAAGTGTTTGTTTATAAGAAATTAAAAAATAGCCAACTAAATGCTTAACCCATAGTATCGAGTATACTCAAGAAGCATTAAGACATTTCATATCAGGAATAAGGATATAGGACAAGAAATAGAACATCAAGGCTGTGTGTGATTTGAAAGAAAAGTTCAGGTAAGATCAGAGCATAGAGTTTAGTACCATGCTGTGTGATTGTGTTAGGTTCTCTGTCTGTCTGTCTGTCTGTCTGTCTGTCTCTCAAGAATGCATGTACCTGCACTCCTCCAGACTAGTTTACCCTGGCATCGCTAATTTTTCTGTTAAAGTTGCATTATAAAAATGGCACCATTGGCAGAATACTGGTGGTCCTAGATTATATAATGATATGACAGTATATACTTAATTTGGCCATGGCCTTTAAGGTATAATCAGATGTAAGATTCAGATGGATGGTAGTGTGTGTGTGTGTGTGTGTGTGTGTGTGTGTGTGTGTGTGTGTGTGTGTGTGTGTATGATGTCCAGTTAGTATTTACAAACTGGTGCATAGCTAGGCAGGCCTGAGGTAGAGAAGGACCAGACTTTGGGATTGTAGCCTCTAATGACAGCTTACTTCCTCAAGTCTGTTTCAAACAACTACTGTTTTACACAAATACTGCCAGTTACAAGGTCATATCAGGTTCTCTAGAACATAGGGGAATCTAAGTAACTAGGCACTAAGACTAAATTCTTCCACTGATAAAATACAGATATAATTGAACAGGCTATTTAGAAATCATCTGCAAATTCATATTTAGCATAATATGCATTTAGTTAGAAGTGGAGATTGACAAAAACCCCCAACAATAGCTTAAAAATCAAGAACGTTTCACTTTGACACATAGAATGGAGCATGAAACATTTCTAAGAACAGAACAATTCAGAGAGGTCAACACCGATTATCAAGTCTCAAGGATCCTTGCTTCTTGGTTTGTAATTAGACCAAATATCAACACGTGATTGACAAGTCTCCCCAGCTATTGTCTCAAAACTATGATAGAAATTACTGATGGAAACATGTAAGGAAAATAACTAAGTTCCCTGCATTAGAAATCCATGTTTTGTTTTTTTTTCCTTTAACTCAGCTAAATAATTTACCCAGCAGCGTACTTACTAGTATACACAGAAGACTCAAAAATATCTCACTTGAGATATCTCATTTGCTTCATACTTTGGAGCAAGTAGTGTCTGTATAGCTTTTCCAGGATCGTGGGCAAAGGGAGCCTGTGTTCTGGTGAAATGATTCTGTCTCAAAGCACAATAGCAAAACAGGAAAAGTTCCAGCCCTACCTTCCTCATCCAAAAGCAACCAGAGATTATATCTGGTTACTTACTTTATATACTTACAATGTCTGGTGCCAATAGCTCTTCCTCAGTTGAGATTCTGGATCAAGCAAAAATCTAGTCTCTAGGAGCCAGTCTAAGCGATAAGAAATGCTATGCAGAATTTTTTAGCCCAGTGTTAGCTGTTGTTTATATTTCTGCTTGGTTGATCCCAGCAGTGATATGCCAAGACAAACACTGGTGATATGTACTTTAAACTCATTCTTCTGTCTGCAAAAGATAGGGTCACTTAGGGGGAGCCCCAGGGACATTCCCAGTGTTTACCTATTTTACTCTTTGAAGGGACAAGAATAAAACAGAACAATTATGTTAACAGCTGTGATGGTTTCTTCCATTTCATAGTTAAAAAGAAATGTTTTATATTCAATGATTTATATTAGCTGGATTAGTAAATTTGAAATTTAAAACTCATTGAAGTTCAGAGGACTGCTCAGGAATTTGGGAAATGTAAGACAGATATAGTAAAGGTGATCTACAGAGGCATTACAGTTACATAAAGAAGGTAATGAGTATATTTATTTCTTCTTCTTCTTCTTCTTCTTCTTCTTCTTCTTCTTCTTCTTCTTCTTCTTCTTCTTCTTCTTCTTCTTCTTCTTCTTCTTCTTCTTCTTCTTCTTTTGTTTGTCATGGGTCTTGAACACTGGGCTTAGGAGCTGTCCCTGAGCTTTTCAGCTCAAGGCTATTGCTGTACACCTTGAGCCACAGCGTCACTTCCTGTTTTTTGGTAGTTCATTGGAGATAATAGTTTTATGGACTTTTCTGCCCAGGCTGGTTTTGAACCAGGATCCTCAGATCTCAGGATTATAGACATGAGCCACCAGCTCACAGCTGGCTGTGAGTATATTTGTTAGTGAACACTGACCCCTTCCATCCTCTTCTCCTGTTTTCCCTTCCCACCAAGTGTCTCCCCGACCCTTCCCCAGCCCCAGTCTTAAAGTTCATTTAAGCACAGCTTTTGAAAACCCATTTACTGGGTTAAAGTATTATATCAGAGCAGTCTTGGAAAAATTCATTTGATTTTTCTCATTGAATTTTCTCAATTGCGTTTTCTTCAACTTAAGGTGGACATAATGAGGCGGACTTCAAGTAGTTGTGGTGAGATTAGATGAGGTAATTTTCATGTCAAGAGCCTTGGATGTAGAAAACACTGTGATGGCATCGGTGTTGTTAATGATGGTGGTGATGTCCTTGCCAGGTCAGGTAGTTGGTAAATGTTGGATAATATGGAAATGTGTCCCACAGGTACTAAGAGCAAACTCTAGGAGATAGTGGGGGCCTCAACAGAGATGGAGGTTTTGCTTTTGGCCTGCATCTAGAGGGCTTCATGAATCACAGAGTATGTTGCCATCCTCATTTTGGCTCACCTCTGGCCTTATTTCTCTCTCTCTCTTTTTCTTTTTTCCCTTATTTCTTATTTCTTATTTCTTAGCAAGAAGATAGCATTGTTAGTTCTTTGAATTCAACTATGTTCTGGTAATTATGAAGATGATAGTATTTTGAATGACTTCAAACTCAATATTTAGCCATAAAGAAACCTTCAAGACTACAGAGAGTGATTATTTTTTTTCCAGTGAAACAAGGTTGTATGTTTTTTCTGCCATTGTAGCTACTAGCTACATCATTCTATTAATCACAGAAAAAAGTGAATAGTGACACTAAGTAACTATAATTTGAATTTACTTAATTATAATCCCATGATCTTTTATTTTTATTGTAATTCTTTAGTTTTGCATTTGTATATTTATTTATTGTTTTTGTTGAACTTTTATACAGAGTGGTTACAGTTACGTAAATGAGATAAAGAGTACATTTTGTAAGGAAATGGAAAGACTTGGAAAAATTATGTTAAGCTAAGTAAGCCAGACCCAAAGAAACAGGTTGCAATGTTTCTCTCATTTGTGGTAACTAGATCGTGGCTATAAAACTACAAGTAAACATTGTGGGTGGTAAAAGAAAAAAACCAACACTGGGACATAAAAAAATTATGCAGGTCTCTAGGCATTCACACAGAGTGAGACCAAAGGAAGATATTTTTAGGAGAGGATCACAAAGGTGCAATAGATATATTTCATCTGATCATAAAAAATAATATTTATTGAAATGAACACCAGGAAATAGAATTAAGAAGTTTTTCTTAGACGGGTGGGGGTGTGGGGGGGAGGGAAATGGGTACCAAGACATGTGAAAGGGTATCAATGTATGTGAATTAATGCACCTTCTATCTGGCAAATATCACGTAATCCTTTTACTAATTACAATAAAAAATGCAAAAAACCCCCAAAAAAGCAAAAAAAAGAAGTTTTTCTTCTCTTTGTTACAGTTTTTGTGTTCTTTTTTGTTTGTCTTGTTTGTTCTTTTATCTTTGGCAGGCAAAGGAGGGGGAACAGAAACGGAGGGACAAAGATAAACAAATACCGCAGTGCTACTCATTAGACACGATGTTGAAAATGACCTATATAACGTGTGTGTGTGTGTGTGTGTGTGTGTGTGTGTGTGTGTAAAGGGGGACTTGGGTGGGAGGAATGAAAGGGATTACATTGTCCATAAAGTATGATTTTTTTTCTTTTGCCAGACCTGGGCTTCAGCTCAGGGTCTAAGCACTGTCCCTGGATTTTCTCAAGGCTACAGCCCTACCACTTGAGCCACAATACCACTTCCAGGGTTTTTCTATTTATGTGGTACCGAGGAATCGAACCCAGGTTTTCATGCATGCTAGGCAAGCACTCTACCACTAGGCCAAACTCCCGGCCCCAATAAAGTATGTTTTTAAAACTAGAATACGTTTGAATTTGAGTCAGAGACACTTGGAAAGTTATCTCCTCTCCTACTACACCTGGATCCTGGTAAAGCCATAATACTAATGTATGGGGTAGCAAAAGAATTTAAAGTGTTGACTGAGCAGAACATGATCACTTCACTATATTATCTCATTTACTATAATTATTGAAATGTTTATAGTAATACAAAATGTGAAGAATGTTCAATTACAGTATCACTTTTACTTTCATTCATTTTTTAGGGATTATTGTTAATTTGTTGCACTTTAGGGTCAGGGTAAAGAAAACTCTTTTGCCCTTTGTTCAAGGAGATGAAGGTGGTAAAAAGACCGATTTATAGACAATAATATTCCTTAGGGAATACAGACTTTGGGTCTTTCATGAACAGGCCCCCTAGTGGTTCACTGAGAACATGTAAGGAATCCGTTTAAAAAATTATGAGCTAAAGTAGCCTGTCTTTTCTGAAACAAAGCATTAAATTGTCGGTATAGATCTTACAGGATTTCCTTTTCCTTCTATATGGCAATCAGTACTTTTAAGAAGGTCATTCTGTTATCCTGGGATCCTGGATGACTAGAAAGATCCTGTCACTATGGACCTACATCATAGAAATATGACCTGCATTATTTCAAGGTATTGGGACTTGAAGATTGCTTATTAATGCATCATACCTAGCCCTTATTTATTGAAATCCTAGAAAGATGTTTCCTGGATTTTTTATTTGCACTTTTAAATTATCTTACATCGCATTTCATTTCTTCTTTTTAAAAATTCATATCTAGAGCTTTAGAATTTATAGCTGAAAGAGAACATAGACTTCAGTTTTAGTCCTGGTTGAAAATTAGACAAGTGCAAATATTTTCTTTCTTTCTGCACAACAAACACAACTCCCTCCTTCTCAGGGACTTCCACAGAGAACACCTTATTTTGAAAATATATGTTCCTAATGAGATTATCACATAAATCTCGTACATGTTTAGTTGTTTCTCTTTACCTCTTCGTTCCTTCATTCCTTCCTTTCTTTTTCTTTCTTTCTGTCTTTTGAACAAATATTTGGAATAGAAGCATTGGGAAGGATATGGAGGGAATATAAGTCAACTGAGACCAGTTATTGTACTTGAAATATTTCTTTTCTCTACCAGAATGTTTATAAGTTTAACATTAGTGAGGAATATTTACAGAGTTTATTTACTGTAGTATAAAGAGTATGTAGATTAGTGTTGTGTAGTTGAGAATGCAGCAGGAGGATATTGATCTATAATCAGGGCTCCTTAATATTGCTGTGTAAAAAATGGGATAATCATCCTTATATTACCTAACACACACTGTCATAAGAGATGTAGATGAGATAGTATTTGTAGAAATTCTTGGTACATGCTATAGAATTTCATTCATTATTCTGAAAATTTGCATTTGCTTTGCTTTGTTTGTCTTAATACCACCAGGCATAGCACAGTACATGACATACCACAAGAGTGCTTAATAACTTAAATGAATGAATAAATTGCTGATCATGTGCTTGCTTGTGAAAATCTGAGTTTTACCATGAGATAGACTCTTCTATAAAACTTGCTTAAGGTTTGGTATCTTGATATATATATATATATATGTATACATGTATATATATGTATATATACATATAGGTATATATATATATAAAATTTGGATAACAGCTGGCATCTTCCTGTTCCTAGACACATTTTTTCATTCCCACAAACTCTCCTATGACTTTTCTGTGGTCTTCTCTACTCTGCATTGACCTCTGACGGTGCTGTGTGTTCTGGCCCAAATCAATGTAAGTGTGGAGCTTGACTTCTCCTCTAGCCTACTTTCCCCAAATGTTTCTTGTGTTTAATAACTTAACTGACTATCAGAGTGCCACAGGGAGAGGCCTCATTGCCCCCTATACAGTGTTCTGCCACTCCACTGGCTTTCTTCTTCATTTTTCTTATTTTCTTTTGTTTCCTTTTAAAATCACTCTCCTCTCTTTGCTCTTGAAGAATCAATTTCTTTGTCCAAATCCAGGTCTCTCAAACACTTGCTTTTCTCTCTCTAGGCTGTAGTGTAGCTATTTCTCCCACATAAATTCAGCCTCTCTTCTTAGATAACTTCATATCTAAATTAAGACAATGTTGATTAAAATAGAAATCAATACATTTTCCTATGCTACCAGACACACTCACATGAAACTACCTTTTTAATTTTCTTTGAAAATTTGTTTTTTGTCAACATTTTGGTACTACTAAAAGTCATCTTAATCTTTTGTGAATAGAAAGGAAACAAAACTGACTAACCTGTTATTCCCTCTTGTATATAAGACAGTCATCAGAAGACACAGAGATAATGCATGATAATTTAATGGCTTTTAAACTCATTTACCACAGGCTTGAGATCAGGAAGGTTCTGGCCATAAAATAAGGGCCTACTTACAAGTTATATAACTTCAGGAATCCATGTGCTCTAACTGATACATAGATGGGTGGTTAGAATTAGATGTAATTAAGTAAGGTTGAATTATAAGTAATATCTGGCAGCTTTTAGTACTTTTTCTAGGTATATTATGCTAAAAGTTAAAAAAACAACCTGAAGATAAAAAAAGAAAACTAGATGATCTTCACAATCATTTTCTCCTGACCAGCAGTCGAAAGTATATCTAAAAATAAAAGTCTTTATCATTTATAAATACAATCCTTCCCCCAGAATATACAGCGTATACCAATGCACACTGAATTACAGCATTAAGACATAAGATTTCAAAGCAGACTTTTCATCCACGGGAGTAGAACAGCCAGTCCTTCCAATGACTTGTGTGGATTGATGATGGGAGAAGTAGCTGCCCTTCTGCGTTCTCTGTGGGCTGGATGACTCCTCAGTGACTCTGCTGGGTTTTCTTTACATCACGCAAAAGTCAAAACCGTTTCTACCCAGCTTTTCTTCCTTCTCTCTCCTTGCAGGATCAGACTTGCATTGTGGGTTGATGACTAGTACCCTCTTCTGTTCTCTGTCCCTATTTTCTTGCACCCAGCTGTTGCCCTGAATTTCAGAACACTTACTTACATGTTTCACCTCACTTTGGCATATGGCCTGGAGGAAGTAGAAGTGAATATCAGAAGTCTTCTAGTAGTTTCAGAGATGGGTTCCCTGGGTCTAGGATAGAATGCATGAGCACATTCTGCTTCCTGGGGAGAGCCCTATAAACCTTAGCCTCAGTAACAGCCCCTTCCCTGGTTTAAAGGAAATAATTTTCTCTGGGCTCAGTTTTTTAAAAAAACATTGTTATTAGTTGTAAGTATTGCTTATAATTTTATAACAGATCATTGCTTTGAATATTACTGAAAATATATTTGATTTTTTCCTCTATAGAACAAATGTACCATGTTTGTCTTTGAATAGAGAAAATAAAGGAAGTAGCACAGAGAGAAGAGAGTTAAAATGCCAGGTTAGCAAAGAGAACTCTGAAGAGATATCTGCTAACATCTCTTATGGAAAAGCAAACATTGTAAACTGTAGCAGGAAGTATCAAAGCCAAACACAGGAAGGAATTTGACCCTGAGGAAAGGAAAATTTCATGGAATAATCCCTGAAAGCAGGTTTTTTTGAGAGAAAGAGAAGGAGGGGGAGGAAGAGAGAGAGCGAAATTGAGAGAGGGAGAGGGAGAGAGGGAGAGAGGAAGAGAGGAGAGAGAGAGAGAGAGAGAGAGAGAGAGAGAGAGAGAGAGAGAGAGAGAGAGAGAGAGAGAGAGAGAGAGAGAGAGAGAGGTCTATTAGTAGTTCCTAAATTTAACGTGCACAGGAATTTTGACGGGCTAGATTGATTTATCTCTGCAGGCTGCAGCAGAGAATGATTTGGCCAGTCTGGGTTACTGCTTCATTTACATGAAGGAGCTTCTGCCAATAAGCTTCAGAGTTATTCTGTGCATCATAATTTGAATCAAGTGATCCCAGACAGTATGTCTGACCTGGGGTAGTTTTATGTTAGGACATACCTAGAGTCAGAGAAACAATGCTCTGAATGAGGCACTTGCCTCATGCTTTGTGAGAGCATAAATCATTCATGTTTTTATAAAAGTATCCCAATATTTGGGTGGATATTTTAAGTGATTTGTAAAATTTTCCAGGCTATATCTATATTTAATAATAACTTTACCTTAAATGATTCTCTTTCTTTCTTTTTTTGTTTCCATTTCCTGGAGTTTATTTCTATAATTATTGTTTTATTACATTCAGATGCAAAAGGGTATTGTGACTTAGATTCCTCTCTAAGCATATCCTCTCACTGTATGTAATGTGAGAGACGGTCACAATTTATGATATCCTGGTGGGAGTTTTAACATTTTCTTAACAATTAATTGTAGGTTTATAGGCAGATTCCAGCTAGTATAATAAAGGATACTATGTAATCTAGGTATCTCTATGTCTGGATTACATTCTTTATTACAGACACTGGGGACATTGATGAGTGAACTAAGTTTCTTAGAATCACCCCATGGTCTGGCCTCAAGTTTTCATTCACTCAGCCATTCTAAGTCTTATTGGCAGAATTTCTTATATTTCCATCCCAGTCACTGTTGACAAATCACATCTCAGTACTGCCATTATGTAAATTGTTTTCCAGGTTTCTTTCTTTCTATCTTCCTTCCTTCCTTCCTTCCTTCCTTCCTTCCTTCCTTCCTTCCTTCCTTCCTTCCTTCCTTCCTTCCTTCTTTCCTTCCTTTCTTTCTCTTTTGTTTTTGCCAGTTCTGGGCTTGGGCTCAGGGCCTGGGCACTATCCTTGGGTTTTTCTCAAGGCTAGGGCTCTACCACTTGAGCTACAGCACTACTTCTGGCTTTTTTCTGTGTATGGGATACTGAGGAATCAAACCCAGGTCTTGGTGTGTGGTAGGCAAGCATTCTACCACTAGGTCAAACTCTCTGTGCCTCTAGATTTCATGAAGCTTCTTCCGCACTTCCTTCTCCATTCAGAGACCTCACTGGATATTGAGTTCAATAGTAGTAAACTTTGATTTCCAGATTAGGAGCCTTTCATTTTTCTGCTATACGTTTTGTGGTTCTTACAGAGATCAAAATAGATCACGAGATCTTTTGGAATGATGACAACAGTCCATGAAGACTGCATGAAAGAAAAGGGATAACACACAAAATTAGTCGAAAGCTAAGAAAATGATGCCCTTTCTTTCCACCAGTTTACCATTAACCTAATAAGTGTCCCTCAGTCTCTAGTACCAGAGACCAGGAAGCAAGTCATGAGAAGCCATCAGAACAATATTCTGCAGATGGTATGAGAGGAAAACCATTCTAAAAGGCTCAGATGGTAGATGTTTTAAGCTGTATGTGCCACAGGGTTTCTACTTCCAACACTCAGCTCTACCATTGTAGCACAGATGGTTAAGTGGGTGTGGCCAATGAACTTATTTACAAAAACAGATGGTAGGCTGGATTTGGTCCACAGACAGTAAGTAATTTCCTGACTTTTGCTATAAGGGCTTGATGATTTCAAAAATTATTAATGATACAGTAAATTGTAAACAGTCCTTAATATTTGCCAGAGTATTTATTTAAATCAAGAACTAAATCCATATACATATTTGTGAGTTTATAGGAAATTTTTATTGTAATGTATAGAGGGGTTACAGTTATATTCACAAGATAGTAGGTGCATTACATCTCACACCTTGATAGCCCTTTTATAAAGGAACTTTTTAAATGGAAGAACTGAGTGTAAATGGAACAAACTGGTATTAATTTCAATGAACATTAAAGAAAAGTTCTCCCTGGTGGAGATATCCATCAGATTGTTCTAGCGTGTTGAGGGAGAAACTCAGGCTAAAGTTAAAAATGATACTCACAAAGGTTTGAAAACCTGAAGAAAAATCTGCCTCAGTGATGAACGCCCTGGACTTTTGGCCTCTTTAGGGGTTTTGGTCTGGATTCCCAAACCAGTGCAGCTTGTCTCTCAAAGACCAGCTCCTGGAAACAGCTTATCTGAATGTTTGCTATGTTGCTTTTATGGACATTGGATTGCTTGTATCTTTGTTTAGTCTGTTGTTTGTCTCCCCTAACTGATATGCTTCCTTTTATCAGATAGGTAAAATAAACATTTGGTTTAGCTTCTTGGCTTGATTTTCTGTAAGGTTAGTGATAGATACCAGGCCCATTGATTATAATGTTTCATTGACTTGCTAGGTAATACTGGTCTTCCTCATTTTATTTTTCCAGAATGTCCATAATTATCTTTCAGTGTTGTTGTTGAAACAGACTCTCAGTATACTGCCCAATCTAGCCTGGGGCTCTGTATATAACCCAGGTTGGCCTGAAACTCACAATCTTATTGACTCAATCTTGCCAGGTACTAAAATTATAGATGGTGGCTCACACGTTTAGTTACTTGATAGTTATCTTAAGTGTTAATACCTAGATATCTTTCACTGTAATTTCCTTCAAATGAATTTTTTTTGTCCTAGCTAAAACATAAACCAAGTACTGTGGATAAAATCAATTAGATCATATTTGCTAGAAGAATGCCATTTTCCATGTAAAGATTCTTCAAAACTAACATGTGCTAAAACAAATAAACTCTTAGTAAGTACTTTATTTATAGTGGGTGTGTTCTAAGTAAGCGTACTATAGGTGAAGTTATAACTTTCAGGTCTAGAGACTATCAATCCTGAGCTCCAATTTGAGCTCCATCTAGGATTAGATGTGTGATCTTACACATGTTATACAACTGTTCTGAATCTCAAGTTTATCATCTGTAAAATGGGTATCACAGATATATGTCTCCAGAATTGTTGTGGGAAACAAATAAAATAATATGTATGATGCATACACTGTATCTAGCCTATGATAAGCACTTCATATATTATAGGTATGCACAGGTGGTATGTATCTACATGTCATTTTTTTTTTGCCAGTCCTGAGCTTGAGCTCAGGGCCTGAGCACTGTCCTTGGACTTTCTCAAGGCTAGAGCTCTACCACTTGAGTCTCATCATCACTTCTGGCTTTTTTCTATGTATGTGTTACCAAGGAATTGAACCCGGGTCTTTGAGCATGCCAGGCAAACAAACACTCTACCACTAGGCCAAACTCCCAGCCCTCTACATGACTTTTAGCTAACTATGTATGGCAGGATTACTTACAGTCTTATTTATATTCATTTCTGCCAAAAAATATAAGAAATGTAACTATTATCCTAGCTTATTTGCTTATCAATGAGATTTTCTTAGCTTATTTGTTATTTATATAAGCATTATTTTGTGTAGTGATAAGGCCCTACAATGGTTTTGATTGTTTTTTGAGACAAGGTTTCACTATGGAGTCCAGTCCTCCTGAGAGCTGAGGTTACAAGTATATGTCACCATACTCTACAATTCAGTACTTTTGAGGGATCGCTAACCAAGTCAATGGACAATAACAACATTGGAGATCTGTTAAATAACAGAATCATTAATGATAATGATAATAATACCAATACCAGTATCACTATTGAGCACTTTGTGCAAGAGTTCTCAATACTTTTTTTTTTGTTAGTCCTGGGGGTTGAACTCAGGTCCTGAGCACTGTTCTTGGCTTTCTCAAGGCTAGTGCTCTACCACTTGGTCCACAGTACTGCTTCTGGCTTTTCTGTGTATATGGTACTGAGGAATCAACCTGGGTCTTCATGCATGCTAGACAAGCACTCTACCACTAGGCCACAAGAGTCTTCAATCCTTACCATTATTAAAGTTATTTGGTAATTTACACTATGGTCCTGCTTCTAATTCTGTAATTCTATTTTATTACATAACTCAACCCCGATCAAGGCGGATAGTGCTATTGACTTGGGAAGGGCTAGGGTGAAATGGCAAAGAAATAATTTTGGTTTTATATGTAGAACTAATCCTATTTCCCTACAATTAATACTTTTGTCTTTTTTTTTTTTTTTAGCCAGTCCTGGGTTTGGGCTCAGGGCCTGAGCACTGTCCTTGGACTTTCTCAAGGCTCTACCACTTGAGCTTCAGCACCACTTCCAGCTTTTTTCTATGTATGTGGTACCAAGGAATCGAACCCGGATATTCGTGCATGCTAAGCAAGCACTCTACCACTAGGCCAAACTCCCGGCCCTCCTTTTGTGTTTTTAACTTTAAAATTTTGATTTAAGATTATTTCTTTCAGTCTTGTTTTTCTTTAAGAGGCACTAAGAAGGTAAGAAAGCTGAAAAAGTGTTATGCTGACAGATTAGAACCACTGAAGTTGGAAACAGAAGGCAACAACAATAGCAAAAAGCCCTAGGATTTTCAGCAGGAAGGAAGATGGGAAGGTAGATGAAGGTTTTAGAGCCCGTGTCTTTAAGGGCTTTAGTATCCTTTGTTTCTGTGTGAAGATGGCATTCCTGGCACCTTCCCATTTCCCAGGCCCCACCAGTCAGTACTGATAGGAGTTGCAAGGCCCAAAATAGAGTTTCACAGCCAGCTTGAGATCGTTGAACAAGAAAGAGGTGATGTCTGGCTTTGCTCCTATCTCTAAGGCAAGCTCATCCAGATAGTCGACATAATTGGTCTGCAATATCTGGCTCTGGCTTTTTTCAAACCTTAATGAAGAAAGTAAAAAAAACAACAACAAAAAAACCTGACATATCATGAAATGTTCTCACTTATGTAAGAATGTGAGGCTCTCAATAGCAGTTGAAGAAAATGAAGGACAGTATGGATGAATGCGGTTTGAATGAATCACTGTAAATATATCCCAGCAGAAAACCCATGACACAGATTGAGAGCAGGCTACAAACGAGACCTGGAAAGTCTTGAAAACTAAATTCTATTGATCTAACTATATTGAGAACTTTAATTGTTATTAAGTAGCCATGAAGCTGCTGTAAGTCTCCTGGCAAGCATATAGTACTTGGGATTGCTGCAGACATTCATAACACAACTTAGCTCAGTGTCTTTTGCCAAGGAGGTGCTTAGTATCTACATGTTAAATTACTACAATTCTTTGCAGGTGGGATGGCATGTAATAGATACTCAATATATGCTGGATAAGTTAGAATTTGAACATGGGAATTACCTTTTTGGCAAGATGCAAAAGCCCCAAAGTTAATTTTCCAGGAGTGCTTTATCATTGTTGCGCCCTGTTCCATGTCAAGAAAATTACAAATCCTCATCACACCTGAACCCCTTCCTGACTGGGTTTGATGGGGACCCCAAGCTAACTTGCTACTGTCAAGCTACCATCACCACTACTGCCCATTTTATTCTCTGGTTAACAAGAGTCACCTGGGAAGACAGGAAATTGCACATAAGCATCGTTTAAGTCTGAAATTAAATTATTTTAAGAAAATAGTCTTCTGATTAGGTACAATTTCTCCTTTTAAAAAATCAGTTATTAAACTAGCATCATCTAGAGATACCACAGAAATGCAAATTTCTAGTCTCTCCATGAAGCTTCTGACTCAGTTGGAATTGGTATAGCCCAGACTATATTTTAAATCAATATATGGATGGTTTTCACCGATGGTTAGATGACTGTCAACACTTCTCTATATAAATAACATTTCCCTCCCCCCCAGACTTGCTTACAGGTCAATTCTTTTTTCATTTCTGTTGATAATGTCTGTCATCATAGTGTTCTCTGAAGGCAGGCTACACAACCCTAGAAAACAAAAGTTGTTTTGAGTAATGTGTCATCACATTGCCTAGTGACTATTTAATCTCACCAGACTGCTTGAATGTGGAACTCCAGGGTAAGTGGTAAATGTGCCATGCACTTTAGTGTACAGCATGGACTACAGCATTAGGTGGATAGGCCTAAGAGAAGAGGCTGGATTTCAACAGCATCTCTTCCATGGCTGGGGACTTTTGCTAACTGATTCGGACTCTATTTTGAAGGTGATAGGAACCTATAAGACAATTTCCTGTACAAAGTGACAAGATCAGACTTGAAAGATATGAAAATATCTGTTTGGCTATTAGATTTAGGGAAATGAGCTCCCTTACAGTTAGGAAAACCAAATAAGAGGCCAGTGAAAGTAGTAAACCTGAGGTGAGAGCTGAAAATGGCTCCAGTTAAGGAAAGGTACTGGGGAAAAAGAGTGTGGTTAGTGCAAGAGTCTTGAGTGTGTGCTTAAGTTAATCTCCTCTATGCAGGTGACCTCTGAGCTTCAGGCATGTTGGAGAATGGTCATGTTGCCAGGGCCAGCCAGCTGGCACCTCAGGTTTAAGTAATCCTAACTAAATCCATCATTTGAGGCTCTACTATTTCTGTTCTCAGGACTGCCATTGGTCCCACTGAGGACAGTGCTTGAGCTCCATAGGTGGTCCTGGATTTTGATGTCTTTCCACACTGAACCCTTCATTATGTCCTGCTGGTTCTAGCCTTAATTATTTCCCATATGCATGCCCTTGCTTTCACTCTGTGAAATAATAGCTGCTTGATGCCTCTACCAGTTTTTTTTGTCGTTTTTGGTTATTAGCTTTCATTATTTTGCTGTTTTATATAATTCCTTTCTGATTAGAAATACAGAAGGGGAAATGCACCATATTAACCATGAGATCTACTATGGGATCAGTATGAAATTTAATTTATCAAATTAGGCTTCATGACATTTGCTTGTCCAGTGTCTGTGGAATCTCTATTTGTGGTACTGTGGATGGTAGAACAAAGTCAGCTTCTATCTCTGGAGTTCTTGTTCTCATGTTTGCAACTGATCTCTCTTTTTTAGAAATAAGAGAATACATCCTTCCTGTATCTCATCTTAGTATACACAGTAACATGACTTTTGGTAAAAATTCTCAAGTCCTTTATTTTTTAAAGATGAAAGAAGCTATTATCAATGAATGAAAATAAACATCTGTAATGTTTGTTTGTGCTTATTATTTCAATGATGTGTGACTTGAAAATGAACAAATATTTGCCTTTTGGCAGAGAAAGAAATATGTTCTCAACAGTGGCCCACGGGTGCGTCCTGTTGTTTACAGAGTTAGGAAAGCAAACTTGTCAGATGGAGAGTTACACATTTCCCATCACCATGAGTAAAAAAACCTCATGGTCTCTTGAAGCAGTCTTCTCCAATATCTGACAACTCTGAGTTTTAGAAAGTTCTTCCTATAAGTCCCGTTTTTTTCTTTCTGGAGCAGGTTATAACACTGCCAGTCTCTCTTTGCAGATTACATGATTCTGTACTTAAAGAACCCTGTAGACTCCACTCCCAAGCTGCTTGAGCTGATTCAAAATTTTGGTGAGGTAGCGGTGTATAAAATTAACCCTCAAAAATCAACTGCCTTCGTATATGCCAACCGTGAGAGGAACGAGGCAACAATCAGGAAAGCAACTCCTTTCTCAATAGCCTCAAAAAAATAAAGTACCTAGGAATTAACTAAGAATGCAAAGGACCTTTTTGAGGAAAAATTTAAACCCCTGAAAAAGGAAATTAAAAAAGAAGTGAGGAAATGGAAAAACCTCCTATGCTCCTCGTTTGGAAGAATCAACATCGTGAAAATGGTAATCTTTCAAATTTGAAATTTGATAAGGAAGGGGGGGGAAACCAAGACGGGTGGGGGGTGTGGGGGGGAGGGAAATGGGTACCAAGACATGTGAAAGGGTATCAATGTATGTGAATTAATGCACCTTCTATCTGGAAAATATCATGTAACCCTTTTACTAATTACAATAAAAAAAGAAAAAAAAGAAAATGGTAATCTTGCAAAGGGTTATCTACAAATTCAACGCAATACCCATCAATATCCCAATGTCATTCTTTAAAGAAATAGAAGAGGCAATCCAAAATTTCATAGAACAATAAAAGACCCTGTATAGCAAAAGCACTTCTTAGCAGAAAGAACAGCACAGGAGGAATTTCAATACCAAACTTTAGACTCTATTACAGAGCTATCATAATCAAAACAGCTTGGTTCTGGCACAAGAATAGGCCTGAAGACCGATGGAATAGAACTGAAGACCCAGACATTAAACCACAGACCTATGGCCACCTAATGTTTGATAAGGGAGCCAAAAAAATAGAACGGAAGAAAGATAGCCTCTTCAACAAATGGTGCTGGCAGAACTAATTAAGCACCTGCAGAAAACTAAAGTTGGATCCTCCTTTGTCACCCTGCACTAGAATTAACTCCAAATGGATCAAAGACCTCGAGGTAAAAGCAGATACAGTGAAAACTTTACAAGAAGGAATTGGAGATTCTCTAGGTCTCCTTGGCACAGGTTGAAATTTTCTTAGTAAGGACCAAGAATCACAGCAAATCAGAGAAAGTCTGGATAAGTGGGACTGCATTAAACTGCAGAGCTTTTGTATGGCAAAGGACATAGCTAGGAAATTAACTAGAAAGCCTACAGAGAGGGAGAAATCTTCATTAACCATGCAACCGAGAAAGGTCTCATATGTAAAATATGTCAACAGCTCAAAAAATTGAATCACTCCCAAACTAATATCCAAAGAAACAACCATCACATTAAAAGATGGGGCAAAAGTTAAAGAGAGATTTCTCTGAAGAAGAAATAAGAATGGCCTATAGACACATGGAGAAATGCTTGACATCTCTAGTCATAAAAGAAATGCAAATTAAAACAACTCTAAGATTCCACCTCACTCCAGTTAGAATGGCCAGTATCAAGAAATCTAATAACAACAGATGCTGGAGGGGATGTGGCCAGGAAGGCTCATTACTACACTGTTGGTGGGAGTGAAAACTTGTCCATTCACTAAGGAAAGCAGCATGCCAGTTCCTCCAAAGACTAAATATAGAACTCCCCTATGACCCAGCAATTCCACTACTTGGCATTTACCCAATCGTCCAGAAACAAGGACATACTAAATCCACTAGCACAACGGTGTTCATTGCAGCACTATTTACCATAGCAAAGATATGGAATCAACCCAGATCTTTCTCAGTTGATGAGGAGATCAACAAGATGTGGTATTTATACACAATGGAATTCTTTGCTGCTTTCAGAAAGAATGACATCAACCCATTTGTATTGAAATGGAAAGACTTAGAAAAAAATCATATTAAGTGAAGTAAGCCAGATTCAAAGGAACATAGGCTCAATGGTTTCCCTCATTTGTAATAATTAGTACACATTTAGGACTCTCCTACCAGAGGATTACAGTAGAGGAAAGCCTAGGTACATAGGGTCTCATGTAGGATAAGACTAAATGAAAGGATCTCTATGATTTGGAAACAAGAGCTTTATGTTTGTGACTGTTTTTCTTAATGTACTATGTTATTTCTCTTCTCTTTTGTTGCCCTTTGGCTAATCTTATATTTTTACTGTATCTGACTTTGTTACCCAGTATATTGCATATATGTTTATTGTATATTTGAAATAGGGAAGGGAGGGGGGAAAACAAGATGATTGGGAGGGTGTAGGGGGAGGAAAATTGGGACAAGATTATGAGAAGGTGATCAATATGTGAGAAGTAATGTACTTACTACCTGATGAATACAACTGTAACCCCTCTATTCATTACCCCGACAATAAAAAATAAAACAAGAATCTCTCCAAAATAGAGAGAAAGAGAGACAGAGACAGAGAGAGACAGAAATAGAGAGAAAGAGAGAGAGAGACCGAGAGAGAGAGAGACAGAGACAGAGAGACAGAGACAGAGACAGAGAGATTGATTTTTGAGAAGGTAAAGGATTGTGGTTTTCAATTGAGGCTCAATAGATGCTTTGAATTTAAGCCAGGATGGATAAATTAGATGTACTGAGAGTTCAGGAAGAAGAGAAAATGAGAGATTGCGAGTTGAGTATTCCTGCAAATAGTTCAGAGTAATGAACAGAGTATCTGGTATAGCTGAAGAGTTCAGGCAAGAGATGGGCTGGGTTAGCCACTTGGCTTTTTTTCATGAGTGAATCATTAAAGACTGCTAAGACAGGCAACAACATGATGAAAGGACCATTTGAAAAAGTTTGTTTTGGTGGCAATGTGCAGAATGAATGGAATTGCCCTTGCATGGTCTTACTGGGGTGGTTATTTTCTATGGGTTGCAGAGGGTGTGAGTCAGCCAGACCCTGCAGTATGTCATCACAGGTCATTCCATTAATGTTAGAAATCCATCATGTGATACCTTCATAGTAGTCAAGACATGATTCTGAGCCCTCAAGGTTAAACAGCATTGAAGAGTAGAATTTTGATATGCAATCACTAGCTCATAAATTTAAGAACAAAATTAAAATTAAGCTGAGAATTTGTATGTCATAGATACATATCACTCTATATAATATATCAGTATGTCTATAGAATATATATCCCATCATAAATTTAAATGTCAATGACCTTGAGTACCTGAATATTGAGTCATCACTCTTGTACTGTTTGGACCTAATATCCACATATCAAGTATTCCTTTGGTCTTGACTTACCTCACTCAACATGATTTGCTCTAATTTCATCGACTTCCCAGAGAATGCCATTATTTTATTTTGTCTGGTGGCTATGTAGAATTCCATTGTACATATGTACCACATTTCTTGTCTCCATTCATATGTAGTAGGGCATCTGGGTTGTTTCCATCGCCTGGCTATTGTGAATAGTGCAGAGATGAACATGGCTGTGCAGGTGTCCTTATCATATCCTGGGTTATGATGCTCAGAGTAGATGCCCAGGAGTGGTATGGCTGGGTTGTAAGAAAGGTCTATTTTCAGTTTTTTCAGGAACCTCCAAAGCCTTCCAGAGTGGTTGTACTAGTTTACATTTCACCAGCAGTGCAGTAGGGTTCCTCTTTCTCCACATCCCCACCAACATTCGTTGTCTGAGTTCAGAATCTTGGCCATTCTGATTGGAGTAACATGGTATCTTAGAGTGTTTTTATTTGCATTTCCTTTATGACCATGGATGATGAGCATTTTCTCATATTTTTTTTGCCATTTTTACCTTTTCCTTTGCTAAATCTCCTAGTTCCCTTGCCCATTTAGTGATTGTTTTGTTGGGTTTCAGGGGATTAGTTTCTTGAGTTCCCTGTAGATATTGGGTATGAAGCATTTGTCTGATGAATTATTGGTAAATATCTTTTCTCGGTTGACTGTCTTTCTACTTTAGTAGCTATGTCTTTGTTGTTGCAGAATTTTTTTTATTTTTAGGTAGTTCTGTTTATTGTGTCTCTCTCCAATCTGTTGTGACCCTGGGACTGTGTTCAAGAAGTTTTTGCCTGAGCTTTTGAGTTCCAGTGTCTCTCCTACCCTGTTGTGTAGAAATTTCAGTTTCAGGTTTGATATTGAGGTCTTTGATCCATTTTGAATTAATATTTGTGCATGGTGACAGTCTGGGATCAATGCTTAGTTTTCTGAATGTGGCTGCCCAGTTTTCCCAGTACCATTTGTAATGCCCAAGTCTCAGGACAACCACCAAGGAGACCACTGACAGCCAGAAGTTCTGATCTGAATAAAGCAAGGCTTTAGTCAGTTGGGCTGCAACTCTTAGTTGCAGCCTAACCCTTAGTGGGAACCCATACCCTTAGTGGGAACGCAGGAAGAGGTGCTGAACTGCAATTTTACAGGGCTTTTAAAGGCAAAGACCACAGATTTACATCAACACAACGATCACTCTATTTGAGTGAGATAAAGTGGGGGTTCGGGACATTTCAGAACGATGGGAGATAACGGGAGGTTCCCATACCAGTAGTGTCCTAATTAGCTGTCTGAGGGTAGTTTTATGGCTTTAGAAAACAAATGCCATCCTTTGAGTTTACATGAGTTATGGCAAATTTTAACACAGATAGGTCAGTTCCTGGGACTTAATGGCACCACAATTCTGTTTCTTTAATTTATGTGTGCTTTTGGGTCACTCATAGTTTATATAAACAGCAAGATGGTTACTGCCTCAGAATGGGGCCGCTTTTTAGCTCCTCATCCCCTACTTTTTTCTCTTCCTAGTCAAACCCTTGACTCATTTACCTCAGTACAAATGAGGTTATACCAGGTGTGTAAGAGCATCAGTTTTATAACTCTGATTCTCTTTTTTTTTTTACTAAGGACATCATTGCATTAATTACACATTTGCCAATCAACAGTAACTTTAAAGTAATCACCAGAGGGCCAATAATGGCTGAAGATCAGGGAAGTTGCCCAGGGGGACCAGTTGTATAGCCTCTCATATCATCCTTGGGACCCCTGTCTCTCCCTTTCTTGCTCATGTAGTCTTCTCTTTACAGCTGCCAGGATATCTTTTATTACTCCGGTGTGATTTTTTCAAAAGCGACATTCTTCTCCCAGCGTGACACTCAAACCCCTAGGAACAATATATCTAATCCTCTTCTGTTCTGGAGGACAACTTCAGCTAGGGTCCTCAGTGAGTCAGTGAGGTTGTTGATTGACTTATGCATATGTCTCAGGTCAGAATCTGTTTGGGACCCAAGAATATCAAAGTACATTTCTGTGGGAGTCTGAAAGTCCAGAATCCTCACAAGCTGTTTCACCTAGGAGTGATGCACCCAGTAGCTCTTCCCTGCTACCTTCGCAGTGGTTGGAGTGTTGGGAATCACAGTGCTGGTTCACTTGAGTGCCAGGGTACTGGAAACCAGACGATGAACATGTCCCAGATCAACTTGTAAGGCCTGTAAGGACTGGATTGAATCATGGTTAACAGTGCCAGCTGAGATAACAAATGGCTTGGGCAGCTAACAATTGTTATCAGACTTGGGTAGGCAGCATTCTCTGGTTTGGAGGGCCATATAGTGTGCCCTCCAAGTTCTGCGCCCAAAAAAGCCCTCACAACTGGGAAGCATGCTTAACAATCCCTCAGGTGGGCACAAAGAATAGTTCCACATCAGTATACCAATCCTAACCCTGTTTGTATTATGGCTAGCTCAATTACATTCCAATTTTACTTGTAAGTTCCATTTTCAAGACATGTTTATACCATCTACGACATAGAAGAACTCTCTAGGATTTGTCATTCTCCCTTTTTGTAGAATGAACATAAGACAATTCTTTTCAGATCCTCCTTTATCCATAAACTATTCTTCTATTTTCTCAATTCCTTTCAAAAGGTTTTCTTAACTAAACTTTTTTCTCTCTTCTTTACCTGACTCAGCCCTCATTCACATTTAGCACCTCTCACGTCTAGGCTATTCAGCACTGGATGGAAAATTCCCTCCACCCATCCAGAGTCACCATAATGGCTGTAAAAACCTAGGGGACTTTGAACTTAGCACAGATAGAATGTCCCACCACCAAGGGTTTACTTCCAGTCCTCTCAGGAAGCAGCTGCGTTGTGGTGGAATCAGGTAGGACAGAATGTGTAGCAGCAGCCTCATATCTCAGCAGCTCCAATGGAATGTCACACCTCCTGCTGGGTTGCCTGCAAATTTCTTGCCAAATTGGTTAAAGAAGCTTAACCTAATGCCTGACTTTGGTGAATTCTCCCAATGATTTCCTGGTACGTTTACCTGAACGCACTCGTTTTTGCAGGCTGGCACCCCATTGGTTTTTAGGGTTGAAATTCAAAGTAATACCAGGGTGACACCTTTTAGTAACCAGATTTCCTTTAAACAAGGCTAGGATTCCCTAGACAGGCACAAAAGACTTGAACCTGTAACCATTTCCCACAAGTGCATTCTCCATCTTGCACATCTATTACTACTCTTTCCCATGCCTCTAACTTAACCTGTCTTATTTTCCAAAAATGACTCTGATCCCTTCATCTTAAGGGGGGTTGATAGGTGAAGATTCGTCTTCTGTAACTTCTTCAAGCTGACTCAGCGATGTTGTGTCTACACCTAGCCAGGGACCCTAAAAGCAGAGATTACATATCAAGAACAATATTTTACTCCAAATTGGAGATCATATAAAACATTTAACAACTGCACAAACTTTTTATTTGGCTACAATAGTGTAGTTTACTTAGCATCCATTTGCAAAGGCATTTTCCTGACTGTCTGGGGAGTTTAATATCTGTGACTCTAACTATGCTTCAGTTGTCAGATCTAAACAGATCAATAGGGACACAAGCCTCAGATCCACAAACTTTCCTGAATTTGTGGCTGGTGTCAAATCAGAATTCGCTCAGATAGGGCTTTAAGCTACCCACTATTACAGATGATTGACAAGTTCCTGCCCAGTTATGAAAGGTATGGGAATTAGTAAGGCATGCTTACAAACTATTCTATGACCTCCTGGCTGATTAATTTTGAATGGCCAAGTACAAGTGACTCTAGGATCTGACACCATCTCTACCATCCAAGCAGAGGCTTTCTGCATCTGGATGTTTCATTTCTTTTGTCCCAGTAGTGTCTCTCCACACAGGGATAAATGTCCCATTGGCATTTCACTTGGTTGGTTGCTAGACTTGAACTCAGGGCCTGAGTGCTGTCCCTCAGCTCTCCAGCTCAAGGCTAGCATTCTGCCACTTTGAGTTCCAAAGCATCTCTACCTCACTAGCAGTCTGCTGCCAGATTAGATGTCACAGTCTCACAGGGACTTTGCTTTGCCCGTGCTGGCTCAGAACTGCAGTTTTCAGATCAATGAGTCTTACGAAAGGCCACTTTACTCCAATTAAAGCAACAAGGTGGTCAACACAGAAATAGTCTCTAAGCATGATTTTACCTGGTAAGATCATCTTACTTGGTAAGAGCCAAAATTACATCTGAATAAGGATCTGCTGTCCTCCTCCGTGGGTCAGCTGGAAATTGCTATGAAGAGACTTGCAAGAGCAAGCTAAATAGCAATTAAGCAATCATTTTTTAGTCCTAATTTTCCTTTTTTCTCTTTCTTCAAACAAGCATTTAGGACAACTTCACTTTTAAATTTTGTTCAGAAACCGATTTCTAATTAATATTTTTAAAACTTTTACTGATATTTGCTTAAACAATTAACACTTTAGCCTTTATTTGCATTTGAAAAAGCTTTAAGGACTCAAAGCACTCCCTTTGCCTCCAGGCCTCCTTTTTAGAAGAGGCATTTTTTTTTTCTTTCTGCAGTTTAGCCTACTGCCTAGAACTCCAACAACAATTTAAACTCAAATAAGTTTTTCCTTAATGCAAGAACTATAAACATCATCGGTGCACCAAAAGTCCAGACTTAGTTTCCTGCTTTTTCTAAAATACATCCAATTGCAAAGTAGCTTGAAACCAAATCATAAGGAGGTAAACCTTTAACTATTCTTTTTAAAACTCTTTTCCCCAATTTAATACATTTTAGGGGGCAGTTTAAACAAATTCAGATTTAAATTTCTAATAGTTGTCTCCAAATTTTAACTCAAGGTAATAAATTCCAAATTCCTTAATACCTCTGTGCTAAACAGGTTACAGTGTTTACAATGTAAACAGCTCTATGCATTACAATACCAGATTTTTTTTAAAAAAATGCAGATTTCAAAATCTTTAGAAAAATCCTATTAACTAGTTCCTCTTTAAAATAATGCAATAATCCTTTGAGGCATTGTAAAACATTCAAACCTAATACTTTGCTTGAAGTTTAGACTTAGATTTACCTAATTGCCTTTGTGTTCCAAATATGAGCTCATCCATTGTATTACATAGCATGCTGATAATTTAACCTTGAACACGTTCACTCACATCCATTCACACACATTCATACTCAAAGATCTTAAAGCGCACAAAATTAATATCGGCCATTCATTTTCTGGAAATTTGTGTCAAGAGAGTTTTGCCAATCTTACTCTTGCAGGTGAGAACCAGGTTCAAAACAAAACTTTTTTCAAGGCAACTTAATTACGTAAGGAATTTAACAAATGGGGGTTAGGGACAGAGGCAGACTTGTAAAGGGCTTTGAGTTGGGGCCACACACTCTTGTGCATGAGCTGTAGATAATCTAACTTATGCAAAAATTCAACATCATCCAGGTCAGTTAATAGATCAGTCTGGAGACTAGAAACAATGGATGTGTGGGGGTGTCCATACATTATTTCTAAAGGAGCAAAGCCTAGCAGATAGGGAGAATTCCTTACACTATACAGAGCAAAAGGAAGAAGTGACACCCAGTCCATGCCAGTCTCTAAGGCCAATTTAATTAAGGTCTCATTTAGGGTCTGATTCATTCTTTCTACCTGTCCTGAACTCTGGGGTCAGTAAGCACAATGCAATTTCCAATCTGTCCCCAGTGCAGAGGCTATTCCTTGACTTACTTTTGAGACAAAGGTTGAAGGTCCTTCCTGCTATTCGTGGGGCATTCTTTGGCCCAGTGCCCTTCTTTCTTACAATAGGAACATTGGTTTTTTTATCCTCTGGCTTGCCAATGGTGCCTAGGAGCACCTGCTCCATTTGCCTTTGCTGTCTATCCAAAATCTTCATCTGTCTTGCCTGTGTCCTGTCTCTCCGATCCTCTTTCTTATTATACACTTTCTCTGCCACAGCTACTAGCTCTCTTAGTCCTTTCTTGCCTAGTCTTTCCAAGGATTACAATTTCTTCCTGATGTCTGGTGCTGCCTGGTTGATAAAGGCTAAAATAACTGCTTGTCTGCTCTCTTCTAGCTCAGAATCCTAAGGGGTGTACTGCTTGAAGGCTGCCATGTGTCTCTTTAGATAAGCTGCTGGACTTTCAGTAGCACCCTGCTTAACATCATAAACTTTGGCCATATTAGTAGGCTTGCGAGCAGCAGCCTTGAGACCCACCAACAGAACCTGGTGATAGACCTGGAGCTGCTCCTTACCTTCTGCTTCACTGTAGTCCCAGTTGGGGCATTAGGAAGGGAAGGCTATTGCAGTCTGGGTAGGGTTTGTGATGGGGTCTCCGTGGGGCATGGGAGTAGTTTCCTGATGTTTTCTAGGATCCTGTTCCATTCCTCAGTGGTGAACGGAACTCCCAGGAGCTGCTGGCAGTCATCCCAGGTTGGCTGGTGGGTGAAGAGAACAGTTTCAAGTAAGCGAATTAAATCCTGGGGTTTCTCAGAAAAGGGGGCATTTTGAGTACTACAATTGTAAAGATCACTAGTAGCAAATGGCCAGTAATGGAACTGTTGTTGACCATCTGCATCCTCAGGACCTAAAGGACAAAGGGGAAGGGCAACAGAATTATAAGGAGGTGTTACTCCTTGGCTCCAGCGAGTTGACTGGGTGGGACCCCCTGGAGCAGAGGGCACAAGTAGAGCCTTTTCATTTTCAAAGTTCTCCTTCAGCACATTAACTGGGTTGGGGAGTATGGAGGGAGAAACGTCTCATCCTCTTGCTCCCTTCCTGGAGGACGGGCAGGTATTACTTCTCTTTTTTCTTGATTTTTGTCCTTGTCCCCCTTTCCCTCACCCTGTGTCTTTTGGATGAATATTGGGGTAGGGGAAGGAGCAGGGGAGGGAGTTGGGGGTAGAAAAGGTTTAACCCAAGCCGGGGTGTCCTTGTCTATGAGTTCCCTCCAGGTGACTATGTAGGCAACCTGGTCTGGATGGCCTGAATGAGGGGTGTAGATTAAGCATTGTAAAATTCTGATCTTGCCTATGTCGAAGCTCCCCTTGGTGGTCAATTAGCTCCCTCAAAGGTGGGCCATTCTACCTGACATAAGGTGATCCATTTTCCTTTATTAATAGTTACATTTTGGTTTTGAGCTATTTCCTTAACTTCTTTCCAGTGTGCTAAAGTCAAGTCCAAGGGGCTAGATGGAGTATTACCCATGGTTTTTGGTCTCGTCAGTCATTCAGTCCACAAAATAATAAGGGGTAAGACAATTCCATCAAAACAGAAAATACAGTAACAGAAAAACAGAAAAGACTTACTAGATGGAGATTTCCCATGTTTGGTCTGCTGACTCCTGTGGAGAAACAGAAGGAGCAGACCCAAGATCGAGATGGGCCAGTTGAGTCTCGGTTAGTGCCTGTCAAAAACCGAACTGCCTTAAGCCCTACGAGTATGAGTACGAGTATGAGCGGAGGGTCTGGGGCATCTCCCAGTCCCTCCAGAGTTGCTGTACAAGAGTGTCCGTTTTGGCAATCCCTTCGAGAAATACTGGTTGGAGCAGCCATCCTCAAGTGAGAGTGAGACAGACAGACAGACAGACAGACGGGACAAGATGACAGGACAAGAAAAATCAACAAAGCTGTTTCCTTATCTTTGGGATCTGGGGTCTCTGGGGGTATCCCGGATGAGCCCCCAATTGTAATGCCCATGTCTCAGGATGACCACCAAGGAGACCACTGAGAGCCAGACATTCGGCTCAGTTCCTGGAACTTAATGGCATCACAATTCCGTTTCTTTAATTTATGTGCGCTTTTGGGTCACTCATAGTTTATATGAACAGCAAGATGGTTACTGCCTCAGAATGGGGGTGCTTTTTAGCTCCTCAAAATAATTAAAGAGGCTGTGTTAATTCCACTGTATATCTTTGTTGAATATAAGTTGAATATAGGTATGTGGTTTTATTTTTGGATCTTCTATTCTGTTCCATTGATCTTCTGGCCTATATTTGTGCCAATAACAAGCTGTTTATGTTATTATGACTCTACAGTAGTGTTTGAAGTCTGATATTGTAATACTGCCTGCATTATTCTTTTCACCTAGAATTGCTTTAAAGCCCAAGATTCTTGACAGAAAAATTTTCACCACACCAATGGTTTTTCGTTTTCTTTATGTTGCATTGGCATGTGAATAACATCATCATGCGTATGAAATTCTTTTTGAGAATATACCCAAGTTGTACCATTCAGTGTAATCTGAATGGTGTGATCAGTCAGTATTGTCAAGGTCATGCCAAGGTCACATTCACCCACCACACCAATAATTTTCAGCTGATTTCCCCCTAGTGCTACATGTGCAGTGTATGTTCATGGAAGCCTTGGCTTCTTGTAGTCATTTAAAGTTGAGGATTAAAGGACTCATTGTATTGTAACTACATCCTCTGTAGGATTATACCCCAATTCTCACATGTGTTGGCTTTAAATTGACAAGTCATCTCTTCTGCTCATACTTCATTAGCTTGAATGAGTTACATGGCTTCAAGTTACTGCAAGGGAGAGATTTGTCAGGATTGAGTCCATGATTTTCTTGTTCAATTGAGATTGGCTTTTGTTTGTAGCAGAGCATCATGTGTCCTCAGAGGAGGCTGCTTACATATTGCTATTCATCCAGGAAGAATTTTACTTTGTTGTTGTTGTTGTTGAGATGGAATACACACCAGCCTAGTCATGAATTCTTTACCCATCTGTCTCAAGTTTTGGAATTTCAGGTATGCATGTCCATGCTTAACATGAAGCTTTTGATGAGGTCTAAAAAATAGGAAGAGGTACCAAGTCTCTCTCAAGAGACAGCTTGAACTGACATGTCAGAGATGCTGCGTTTTTCTCTCTCCAACACTGTGTTCAGTTTGGTGGGTTGAAAGAGGCCTCGGTGGGAATATTTACACCACAGGAATCTGCAAATATAGCTTTTGTTTTGGCTAGCTCATCATTAAACATTTACCAATAACCCCACAGAGGAAAGAGAACATAATTAAGTACCTATCAGTGCCTATGTATTAGTATGTTAAATCCTGGATGTATTATTATCATTTAATTCTTACAGTAATCTGTCTAATAACAACACTACTCTCATGGACAGAAAGTGAGATTTAGAGAAAAAGAGTGAAATCTATGTCTAGTCTTTTGAGGAACTGCCATACTGTTTTCCATAGTGACTGAACAAGTTTACTCTCCCACCAACAGTGTAGTAGTGATCCCTCCTGGCCACATCCCCTCCAGCATCTGTTGTTATTAGATTTCTTGATCATTGTCATTCTAACTGGAGTGAGGTGCTCAAAATCACTAATCCTGATGGAAATGCATGTCAGACTACAATGAAATATTTCACTGCAGTTAGAGTGACTAGTATTAAAAAAAAAGACCAAACACAAAAACAAAAACTGGTACTAGAGAGGATGTGGAGAGAGCAAAAGCCTTCAACATTGTTGATGGGAATGTATATTAGTGCAGAAATTACTCAAAACAGTATGAAGAAGCTTAAAAATAGATCTACCATATGATTCAGCAATCACACTACTGAGCATGTATCCAAAGGAAATGAAGTCAATATGTTGAAAAGACATATGTACTCCCGTGTTTTACTACAGCACTGCTCACAAGAGTTAACAAATATAAACAATCTAAATGTTCATTGATTGAAGAGTGGATAAAGAAGATATGACACACACACAGTGGACTACTATTCACCCAAAAAGGATGATAAGCTCTTCTTATTTGAGAAAACACAGATGGAAGTGAGGTCATTATGTCTCATAAGATAGGCACAAAAGAAGACAAACATCATTTAACAGAATTCATGTGTGGAATCTAACAGAGTTGATCTCATAGAATTTGGGCGTAGAACTGTGGTTATTTAAACTGAAGTGATTGTGTAGGAGGGATGAGGAAAAGTGGTTTTTTGCTAGATAAGAGAAATAAGTTCAGATATTTATTGCACAGCAGTTGATCACAGATAGCAGCAATGTACTTTATATTTCAGAAAAACTACAAAGAAGGACGTTGAGTATTTTAATTCAAGTGACAAAGAATTTGAGGAAATAGATTTGTGAATCCTGATAGGACATTACATAATTTATACATATATCAAAATATTACCTGGTACCCCATAAATAATAGACATTACTGCCAATTAAAAATAAAATCACTGGGCCGGGAGTTTGGCCTAGTGGTAGAGTGATTGCCTAGCATGCACGAAGACCGGGGTTAGATTCCTTGGTACCGTATACATAGAAAAAAAAAAAAAGCCAGAAGTGGTGCTGCAGTTCAAGTGGTAGAGCTCTAACCTTGAGAAAGTCCAAGGACAGTGCTCAGGCCCTGAGCTCAAGCCCAGGACTGGCAATAAATAAATAAATATAATCACTTTAAGCTGGTGTGGTGGTGTATACCTGTAATCCCATCACTTAGGAGGCTCAGGTGAACCATAATTTAGAGACCAGCCTGACCTACACATTATACATAGTGAGGCACTGCCTCAAAACACCAATAAACAAATAAAGTAACAAATGTTGGACTGGTGGTTTGTGGATATGTTACATTTGAAAATTGAATTTTAATTTACTAGTATTCACTATGAAAATTTTGTGTCAAGTTGTCTTGTAAAGAATTATTCTTGGGGTTTAGAACAATGTTACAGATACTTCGTGCTTATTTGACTTTATTTGGTAATAACAGTGGGAATTACTAGGGGCAACAGAGAAAATATTGATGATGAGAGCCGTGATGGCCTAATTGGCAGGTGAGTGGAAAGGGAATTGAAGGGAAGCCGGGAGCTTACTGGAAATGGAGTCTCACATCAGTGCTTCAGTGTTCTTGAAGGGTCAGTGAATATAAATTGAACTTTTCCCTAGATTATATAATTCATCTACCATTCAGTCATGAAGTCATTGATTTATATATATATATGTATATATATATATAGTCTTATATATATTTATATATATATATAAATAGTCTTAGACTAAGGACCATTTTAACCCTAGAAACAAATCATATATATAAGTATATACATATATACATATATATTATTTTATTTTTTGTAGGTCCTGGCTCTTGAACTCTAGCCTGGCTGCTGTCTCTGAGCTTCTTTTGCTCAAAGATAGCAGTCTAGCAGTTGAGCTACAGCACCACTCAGCCTTTTCTCAGTAGTTTATTGATAAAACCTTATTTATAAGCATCTCATGGACTTTCCTGTCTGAGCTAGCTTTGTAACTTGATCCTCAGATCTCATCCTCCAGGGTAGCTAGGATTACAGGTGTGAGCCACCAGTAGAACTGGGCAAAATCTACGCTTTTAAAAGAAGTTAATATTTACAAAAAAAGGTTGTTTTCTGTCTGCAAATCTAGTAAATGGTGACACCTACATCTAAACCTAAACAGCAGCAGCAACAACAACATTCAAGCCCCAGTAAGTGAGAAGGTGGGTGATGATGCAGGTCTAGAGCATAGGGGAATGGGGTGTGTGCACTGTCAGCTGTGAAGTGTTGGGAAATATAAAAGATAAAATACTTCTTCCTTCCAGGTTGCTTGTACCTGGTCCATTTACAGAATGGCCGCCTGATGTACTGAGCTGAACTTCATATAATAGCAAAACACCATCCTACAGCTGACTAGCTAGCAATAACTTTATTTATTTATTTATTTATTTATTTATTTATTTATATTTCTTGGCCATGGGACTTGAATTCGGCCGGCGCATTGTTCCTGAGATCTTCAGCTCAAGGATACAGCCCTACCCTTGAGCCAAGCCCCATTTCCCATTTTCTAGAGGTTAATTGGAGATAAGAGTCTCAGGTACTTTAGTGCCTGGGTAGGTTTTGAACCTTGAACCTCAGATCTCAGCCCTCTGAGTAGCTAGGATTACAGGTGTGAGCCACAGTGCCCATCTCAGTAACTTTTTACTTTTTTTTGCCAGTCCTGGAGCTTGAACTCTGGGCCTGGGAACTATCCTTGGGCTTTCTCAAGACTAATGCTGTACCACTACAGCCACAGTACCACTTCCATCTTTTTCCATGTATGTGTACTGAGGAATTGAAAATGAGTCTTCATGCATACTTGGCAAGCACTCTACCACTCAGCCAAACTCCTGGCCCTTAGCAATGGATTTTTTTTCTTTTTTCTTTTTTTTTTTGCTAGTCTTGGGCTTCAAAGCACTGTCCTTGGGCTTTCTCAAGGTTAGAGCTCTACCACTTCACTACTTCTGGCTTTTTGTATATATGTGTTACCTAGGAATCAGAATCTGGATCTTCAAGCATACTAGGCAAGCACTCTGCCACTAGGCCAAACTCCCAGCCCATCAATAGCTTTTGAGATCTAAAGAGCCACAAGTGTTAGTATAGAGAAGATCATTAAATATTTTCTCAAAGCTGAAAAGCAAAACATAGTATTTATCTAATATTTGTCCTTGCCTCTTAAACAGTATAATTTTATTGTGATTATTAAAGTACACAGAGGGATTACCGTTTCATAGATCAGGTAATGATCTATGACAATGTCAGCCCTTCTTTGCCTTCCCCAACAGCAGTGCTGTTGTCATTGCTGCCTTCAGAGGGTGCCAAATCACAGCCTCCCCAGGGACAAGCCATTGACTTTTAGATCACTTCTAAGCTCTGACCCTTACATCAGTCAAAAGAAGAGAGAATAATAATTTAGCTCAAGTTCTTCCAGGCCTAGTGTTCTAACTCCTGAAGTGTGATTTTTAAATTTCAGGAATTATAAGGAACCCAAGCAGTATTACCTCCCTCAACTGAGGGTGCTGGAAAATTGTGTTTGAGAAAGCACCACACACACACACACACACACACACACACACGCACACACACACACACACACACACACACACACAGACACACATCAAAGCTACAGAAAAGTTGACTTACATGTTTTACCAGGGAATGCCAATCTACCTTCTTAATGCTATAATAGAGGTTATCATTTTTAGCCCCTCATCCCTCTCTGTAACTTCTTTATAGAGTCAATGACAGATTATGTATCCCAGGTTGGCCTCAAACTTGTGGTCTTTCTGTTTCCTGCCTCTAGGGCTGGGAATAGGTATGTGCAACATTACATTCAATTCTGTTAACCTTTTGATATCTTCTCTCTCCTTATTTCTCTGCCACCCCTTACTAGAAGCTATGACTATATTTCAACATATATCTCAGAGGAAAGGACTCACACCTGCACAAGCACATGTGAAAAAGTCCATATAAACTTCCTAATGCACAAGTAAGCCAACACGTTGTCTACCTCTACATTTCTCCATTGTTGTCCCCCTGGCGTTTTGAAGTTTGGCTTGTGTAAAGAGAACATGCAGCTCTGCAAACTCGGAGTTGCGTCTCATGAGATTTGGCTGTGGTGGGAATGTTTGTTTACACCAAGGGGATTGGCAAGCGGCATAGATGGCTTTCTCTACTCTCAGTCAGTCGCTACACACTTTCGAACATGTAACTTTAATCATGATGTAAAAAGATGAGTTGTTGTGTAATCTAAAACACTGCACACATTTACACACAGTTAATGTGTACAACTTGCTGAGTTTAGACATATAACTGGACTCATGACATTGCCACCCTGGTGAAGGTAATAAGGTGATACCCCACAACTCCAACAGTTTGTTCATTCCCTATGCGTTTTGTGTGTCTCTCTGCATATTTGATGTGAGACAGTAAGGACACATACCCTGAGATCTGCCATCTTCATGATTTGTGGGATTTGAACTCAGAGCTTTCTGTCTGCTAGACAGGTGCTGTAGTACTTGAGTCATGCCTGAAGCTCTGTTCATTACTTTGGAGATGGAGTCTGCTGAAATTTTCTGTCTAGATTGCCTTTGAGCCACAATCTCCAGAACTGAGCCTAGCCCTGGGAATCTAGGATTACAGGCACGGTCTTCCAGTAGCTACAGCCATCTTAAATTCTTTTTTTTTTAAAGAGCACATATTTTATCCCTAGAGCTTTTTCATTTTCCATAATTTTGTGACAACTCCATATTTCCTTCTACCAGTAGCCTCTGGAAGCCACAATTCTGCTCTCTGCTTTGTGAATCTGACTCTATTTGACTCAAACAGAGTCACATACTACTTATCTTGGATGACCGGTTTATTTCACTTAGTGTAATATCCTGGTTCACCGAGGTTGCCACTTATCACAAGATTTCCATTCAAAAAATCGCCTGAATAACATTCTATTGTATGATTGTGGCGTATCTCTATACTTAGTTGTTATTATATCCCAGCTGTTTGAGGATAATACTATAGCGAACACAGAAGTGAATAAATCTCTTAAAGATCTGATTTCATTTTCCTTAATATATGCTTAAAAAAGGAATAATAGGTCTGTGTCATTGTTATTTTTTAGGCATTTATCCCACAAGAGCTATCCTTGTTTACTACATCCCAAATACAGCACACAGTGGTGACAATTTTCATCATCCTTTCTTCCTTGCCATTTTTCATTTTTTATTTTTGAAAATTGCTACCAGTTGTAGATGTGATTAACCCTCTTTTTGTTTTGTTTTTGTCATTTTGCCAGTCCTAGGTCTTGAACTCAGGGCCTAGACACTGTTCTTGGTCTTTCTCAAGGCTAGAGCTCTACTACTTGAACCACAGCACCACTTTTCAGCCTTTTCTATATATGTGGTATCAAAGAATCGAACCCAAGGCTTCATGCATGCTAGGCAAGCACTCTATCACTAGGCCACACTCCTGACCCCACCCTTGTGGTTTTGATTGCATTTCACTGATAGTGATAATCACCTTTATTGCTGCCTAGCTCCTTGTTTTCTCGGAGAAATGTCTGTTCAAGCCCCTGCCAATTTTATCTATTGATTCTTTTGAAACCAAGCAGCTATCCTTCGGCCATTGTAAATTGTTACTCATTTTGTGCTTTTATCAGGTATGTCGTTTGGAATTTTTTTTGCTACCTTTTCCATTAATTGTCTTTTGATGCTATTGTTTTCAGTCTGATAATTCTCTGGTCTATTTCTTCATTTTCTGCCCATAGGGTATTTTTTTGTTTTGTTTTGTTTTATTTTTGGTGGTTTTTCTTTTTTTTTGGTCATAGCCAAAAAAAGAAAAGATTGCCAAGAACAATGTCAAGAAGTGGTCTGTGTCCTCTGTGTTTTCTTCTAGTAGTTTTATAGTTCCAGTATTTAATTAATTTGAGTTGGTTTTTGCGGGCAGTGGTGATAAAAAGTGGGGACTTGATAGGTGGCTAGAACATGAGGGTAGAGTTCTGTGTAGAGAAGATCTTAGCAATGAAAAACTGGCCCTCAACAGCCTTTGAATCTGCTGGCCTTTTGATCTTGGAATTTCCAGGTTCTAGACTTGAGCAGCACATTTCTGTTGTTATAAGTTTACTCAGTCTAAGGTATTTTAGCATTCTCCAATAGATTACAGCATGATCTTTTTCATTTTTAGACATTTTATTATCAGTATGTAGATGCATCTAATTTTATACATTGTGTCTTACATCCTGAGCACATATGAAATGTATTCTAATACGTTTTGGGGGGCGGACAGAGGGTCTCCCTCCATCTTTCTCTTCCTCCCTCCTTTCTTCATTTCTTCCTATGTTCCTTCCTTTCCTCCTTCCTTTCCTCCTAACATCAGTGGTACTGATGTCTGAACTTGAGGCCTTGCACTTTGCTAATATTTGAGCAAAGTCGTTCAGCTTGTATCAGAGCCTGGGACTCTAAAGACAGGACTCTAAGCACCTCTCCACAGAGGGGCATGTACATCCCAGAGGACTGGCTTAGGTAACAGATGGCTCTGCTTAGGATTGACAGCAGGGGGCGCGCTTTGTATACAGTAGGAATAATTCCAGAAATTATAAAATTGCCTTTGCAGATTCAAGTGCCTCAGAAGTTCTGATTTAAAACGTGTGTGAGAAACAGAGTTAGAAAAGCCAACATGATCCATGTATTTCCTCTTTTGTTAGATTTCTTGGAAGTATTTTTTTCTTTCTTTTCCTTTCTCTTTTTGTACCACTGGGGACTGATCTCAGGACTCACACACACTATTGAAGCATGCTGCCTCTGAGCTACATATCCTACTCTATATTTCTTCCTGAATAGGAAAAATGATATTGTTTCCCAAAGTAATAAATGGATGATTTCTAGAGTGGGAATTAGGTATCTTTTTACTAAATTTGTTTCCCATTATGACCATAGGCCTAATACAGTTATAGTCAAACACAAGAGAGGAATACACAGGAAGAAAGGTGTTTGTGGAACTTGAAAAAATATAGGAGTATATAAAGGGGAAAAGTGGAATCTTAGATACAGTGGGGGCAGATAATCATTTATTGAGAGGCAACAGAGAGATAGCTACATACATTCACACTTAGAGGGTATAGAGAAGGGATAGAGACACAAACCACTTATGGAGAAATATCCTTGAAATATGACTTTATTTGTCTGTGTAACTCACTTTAGAAGTGACTTCTAAGGCATTTGTCCATTGAAAATTGAGTTCACATAGTAATATGTTTGGATCGTATTTTAGAGATTTCTGTCCTGACTCAGCCACATCTTACCTCTGCCATCAGGGACAAATCAAATGAGATGTTCTTGTTTGAGTCTTCTTATTTGTTACATTACCATAGAATTGTTATTATGAGAACCAAATGAGCTAGTGTTTCACAACTTGTTGACTTTGAACAGTACTGAATGTGTAGCACGATAATTATCACCGTTGTTTATAAGTGAGTTATAAGTCAATAGAATGTGTGTTTTGTATGGTTGAAAGAAAGGCAGAGCTTGCTATAGCAGGATATTCAAGGATTATCATGAATGTTTATCATAAATTTATAGGAAAGTACTTACAGTTGGCAGTACTGAGGCTTGAATTCAAGGCCTTGTGCTTCCTGTGTAGGTACTCTACCACTTAAGCCATACTCCATTTTTTTTTTAGTTTATTTTCTGGGGAGGCATTTGCTGTTGTTCAGGCCAACCTTTCTACTGTGATCCTCCTACCTAGAGCTCCTTCATAGGTGGAATTACAGGTGTCTACCACTGGACCTTGTTTGTTAAGTTGGAAGATTAGCTTACCTTTTGTCAGGCTTTGAGCTGCCATTCTTCTAATCTCCACCCCCCTACTAGCTTGGGTTACCTTTATCTGGAGGGGGATTGCCTTTTCTTTAGTGAATACATGAAAATTTCAGGTATGCTTCCACTGGAGCCATTATGAGGAAGGCAGAAGTCAGAGAACCTGAAGCAAGACATTGCCTGAGGCTAGTGTGGGGAGTTCATTTGGTTTTCTTTGGTTGGTCCTGAGTTGGAAATAGGAGCAAGACTAGAAGTGACCCTATTGACCATTTCCTGACTGTTCTGACCTGACTAATGGCTGCTCAAGTTTAAGGTCCTAGTTAGTTCTATTGCTCTCGACACTCTGGCCATTCCTTAAGAGGTAGATGATGTTCACATAAGGTCCAGCCACGATGTTCTTGGATGTGGCTCATGTTTAACCTTAGACATGAATCCTCCTTCTTCCAGCATCTTCAAGAGATATGCTGCTTCAATAGAGAGAAAAACATTCCCACATGTAGATTGTATGTTGTGGGGCACATTTTCCTACGTGACTATGCTATGCACTGGAATAGTTAAGGAAGACTAGGAGATGAAATCATACTGGGCATGCAGAAGAGACGCGATCGCTGTATACCCATATTTACCTCCAGAGAACAGTCTTGCCTGAATCTATAGTTCCTTGACCCTCTTCTTCAACTAATCCATGATCCTGTCTGCATGGTGAGAGTTGTTGCCCGAACCATGAGGCAGGTAAAGTGTGGGCAAAGTTTTCCTGCCTGGGTGCCACAACTTCATCAGATGTAATTGTGAGATGGGATTGGTTGAATTTGGTCAAAGGAGATGGAAACAAGAACTTTATAATGTGTCATTGTTGTTCTTAATGTACTATTTCTCATCTCTTTGGTGTCTCATCTCTAATGTGTTATTTCTCATCTCTTTTGTTGCTCCTTGGTTACTCTCATACTGCTACAGTATCTGACCTTGTTATGTGGTATATTGTATATACGTTTATTTGCTTATTTGAAATAGGAAAGAGGAGGGGGGAAAACAGGATGACGGGAGGGGGTGGGGGAGGGAAATGGGGACAAACATGAGAAGGGGTATCAATGTGTGAGAAGTAATGCACCTTCTATCTGGTGAATATAACTGTAACCCCTCTATTATAATAAAAACAAATAAAAAATAAAACTGCAAAAAACAGTCCCAAAAACCTGCTGTCACATGGTGTTTGTGTTTTCCTATCTTTTTCTTTCCTTTTCATTCCCCCCCCCCTTCATTCTTCTTGGCTGTGTCATTTCTCTCACAAATTCCAATTGAATTTGGTTGACTCAAATTTAGAAGTTAACTTAGATTTGCCTCCAAAATCTGTATTGTAAAGGAGGATCTGAGCAGATCTTTTCATCTGAATCTGTTGGAGGCTGCTTCTAAAAGCACATAGAGGTGCTTGTCTGTCTGTCCCTCCCTCTCTCCTTCCCTCCCTTCCTTCCTTTTTTTCTTTTTAAAAGGCTGGAATCAAATCCAGGGCCTTTGCATGCTGAGCAATGCTCTACTACTGAGCTATTTTACCATTCCATATCATTGTTCTCTAGGGAATAGCTCTTGAGTTTTTCAGATATTATCGAGTGTACTGGTTTTGTTAGAGAGCAGACTGCAGAGAAATGAACATTTCCAAGTAAGTACATTCCTTTGAAAAAAATCTCAAATTGGCTCATTGTACTGCCCATTCTTTTGTTGACTTTATTTACAGACCCTTTCTCTTCTTTATTCCTCCAACCTACCATAAAACCCCCCAAAAGAACCACAAATAAAATGAAACAACAAGAAACAACAAACCAAAAGATACTTGAAATAATTTTCTAGATTTCTCTCTTTTTTTAAAATTTTGTTAGTTCATAGCGCAAGAGCATCACCTTCGTGCAAACCAATTTTTTTTAAGGAGCTAGGGTGCTTTAGTTTAGATTAACAACAGTAGTATTTTTCCCAGAAAACTTGTCTTTATTTTTGAGGAGTTGTACAATTTCATAAGTCAGGGTATGTGTACAATGTTTCTTGTGCATTTTGACCTCTTCCTTCACTTGTAAGAGTACTTTTGATGAATAAAGAGATGACTGTGCAGAGTTCTGCCTAGCATAACTCTATTCTTAAAAATGATCTGTAACCTCTCTGTGCTTCCAAGTGCACAGAGTTTGAATCATCATCTAAGAGCCTTAGACATACTGAGCTAGGAGAGGCCTGGGAACAGCAGAGGGAGGCTGTGTGGTGGACTGGGGTAGAGAAGGGTTGGCCTTAACTCTGGGCATGGTTTATAGTGCAAAGGCAAGACTTCTGCAATAAGAGGAGTCTTTAAACCATTCAGATGAACTTTCAGTCAGAGAAAAACCAGGAACACAGCTACCAGCAAAGCCAGAAAGCCAAAGAGTTTAAGCACACTTTCAAAGGCAGATGGGGAGTTTTGTACAATTCGAGTTTTGGTGACATTCAGTGTTCGGTCCCACTGTGTCATGATGGCTCTTCTGGCTCCTTCCCATTTTCCTGTGCCAGTCAGGCGGAACTGGAATGGTGTGCATGGTCCAAAGAAGACAGTCAGTGCCAGAAGTGGGTCAGTCAGGAGCATAGAGAACAAATTGGGTTTTGCGTTGATGGAGGCCAGGAGATCGTCTATGTATGGGATGTAATCTGATTGTAGAGCCTTGCAGAAGCACACGCCAAACCTTGATAAAAGCAAGATGGGAGTGGGGAGAAGCAGCAAAGGACAAAGAGGAAAAAAATGAAAATCATAGCACAAATAAAATCTTCAAACCTTTATCCAAAGCATACAAGTAGGCCTGCAAATTCTGGAAGGATTTCTGTTTCCTTCTTCTTGTCCACAGCTATTTAATGATCTCATGTAGGTTTTTCAAACTAAGTTATTACTTTTATTGTATAATATAAAGATCTATAAAAATCTGTAGGGTAAAAATTCTCAGTCCTGCTGACATTAGTTCCTTGAAGCCTTGGCTGACCTATAGACAAGAAAATTCTACATTGTGTAACAGAGATTTTTTGTTGTTGTTGTTGTTAGTTGGTTGGTTGGTTTGTGTGTGTGTGGGGGGGGGGGGTGTGCGCATCAGTCCTGGAGCTTAAACTCAGACTCTCAGTACTAACCTTGGACTTCTTTTGCTCAAGTTTAGCTTTCTACCACTTAAGCCACAGTTTCACTGCTGCCCCCTCCCGCTTTTTCTGAGGACTTTATTAGAGGTAAGAGTCTTACAGACTTTCCTGCTTGAGACACCTTTGAAGTTTGATCCTCAGATCTCAGCCTCCTTGACTAGCTAGGATTACATGCTTGAGCTAACAGTGTAGTTATTTTAACTATTTAACCATTATGCAGGAGTTGCATCATAAGACAAAACTAATCTTCCAGTCTGAGGATAAAGAAGAGATAGTTAAAATATTTCATTTTGGAATTTGACAATCTGACAAGGACAGATTAACCCTTGAGTTAAAAAATGTATTTATGAGTAAAAGGAGTGATCCTTAAACACAATGATTTAAATTTAAATTTTTTCCTTGCCACAGGACCTTTTGAGTTTTCAAATGAAATTTTATATCAAACCTCTAAATAGGCAAAACAGTGAGATACACAAAGTCTTCTTTGCTGGCTGTCCTCCTCTATGTGTGGCCCTTCAGTGCCTGTCGCGGGGCAGGTCATGAGGAAAATCCCTTCTCTAAAGAATCCACATACAACCTTCTGCAAAAGACCAGCTACTGACTCTCCCTGCCTCCAGGGGCTCTCAGGTTCGCTGTTCCTACCACTCAACTCTACCATGGTAAGAAGAGCAGCCAGTGAATGCCAAGGAATGTGCATGGCTGCACTACAACAAAGGGTTTATGAACACTTTGGTTTGATTTTCATCTAACTGAAAATACGAGGAATCAGAGTATCACATACCACCCTGAGCATCTATAAACCATTCAGATGATCTTTCACACAGAGGAACCAAGAATACAGCTACCAGCAAAGCCAGAAAGCCAAAGAGTTTAAGCAAGCTTTCAAAGGCAGATGGGGAGTTTTGTATAATTCGAGTTTTGTTGATGTTCAGTGTTCGGTCCCACTGTGTCATGATGGCTTTTCTGGCTCCTTCCCTTTTTCCTGTCCAGCACAGGAAGAGCAAAACTACATGCTTAGATCTGTCCCAGAGGTATGGTTGACTGGCCTCTGTGTTAGTGCAACAGTTCAAACAAAACAGTAGTGTTGATGAAACTTGTTGAATGAGCAAATGCGCTACTATCATTATTCACCTGTGCACAATGTGCATAGTCCGTGAAGGTTAGTTGCACTTATTCATGAACCAATCTCCATGTGACGATCAAGAGTGGTGATTCTGGGAGCATTGAAAGGTCTTGATTTTCTTTTGCTTTCTCCCTCCCTAAACAAATCCTCCTCCTTTTCCCTCTAAGTCTCAGCTGCTCTTCTTTTCTCCAGCCCACTTCCCACCTCTCTGCTATCGTTTTACCAATTTGAGTTATGATTCAGAGAGGATGTCCTGTTCACTCACCCATTGTGCTTGTTTTGTTTCCTCTCATTGACTTCCTTTATCATGACACTTGATGGTGGTAATAGAGACCTACCTGCAAAGAAACAAAGAGGCACATTTCCTGTAGATTTAGATGCTTACCCATACAGGTACTTTGAGATAGTACACCTTCCATTTCCAGTAGTCTGCAACTCATCTAGACTGCAAAATGTTAGTAGCCTGAGAGCTGAATAATGGTGTGTACCTGGCAATAATGGTAGCTTCTGGAAAAGTATGCATCTAGCCATCTCACCAGCTAGCTCATGACAGTTTTGACTGACTTTGATTGCGCCTTTAAATTCTAATTGAGCCGTTGATTTGCTCAAAATAACAGGATGACATCATGTATCTATATAATGTATATCCATATAATATGTAGATTCATGTGTATTTGTGTGTATATGTGTAGACACACATGTACACACATATCTATACATATGTTTACACACAGCAGTACAACAGTATGAGAGACTGAACTCAGGGGTCCATACTTTCTAGTTAAGCTGTCTACCACTTGAGCTATGTCCCAGTACCTTTCAGGTGGTCTTGTGTTAACTTTCTCAGAGCTGAGAATCCTCCCGTTTTTACTTCCTATGTTGCTAGGACTTAGGCTTTTACTACCATGCCTAGTCCACTTCTATATTTTGGAACCAATTTGTGCTGGTTCTCTTACAAGTCGTTATGATAAGATCATTCAGTAGAAAATTGAATGGATCCTGCTTCTTAATGATTCTGTTTGGAAGAGGAGCTAGGGAATAGTCTCAAGTTTTTCAGTATCCATTATCACTTGGAGCACTGAAACCATATATGCCTAGTGATTTCTTATCCATTTACCTTTGAACACCTGAACCACCCATCGAGCTTGTGTTTCTACTATGGGTATCGTGGAGCCTTGGGGTTTGATGAGGCCAATCACAGCTAGAGTTGGTTTTTGCAGATGTGCTGGAAAGATGTACTTGTACAGTGATGCCTGGCCATCTTCAACTTTCACTACAGATTCCTCAAGGAAGGGGAAAGCGAAGGTATATCCAGTGGCAAAGACTATGATATCAATGGGCTCTTCGTTTGGGGTGTTGTTGAATATGACCGAGTTTTCCTTCACTTCCTTTATGCTTGGCCTGATAAACACTTTGCCAGTGATGATACGGCCGGGTAGCTCATCATTCAGCACAGGCTCTCTTAGCGTAACCCTAAACAGAAACACAGACAAGGAAGACATCTGCCAGTGAACAATGTAGCCAGGCCTTTCTCCCCCCAACACACTTAAAAAAATTGATTCTAGTTAAGAGCTGCCACTCTTGGGAGATAGTAGCCACTGATGAAGGGGATTCATGCTTGTCCAGCCATTATAAAATATGCATACCCTAAAGCTTGTAACCTTGGGGGGAAGCTAGAACTTTCTCTAGCTTCAGTTTCTCTTGCTGATTTTCAGCATTCAGCTATCCTGGTCATTTCAGAGACAGTTTAGGGCTGAAGGTCAGCAAGGGAAATCAAGATGAGTTCTGATGAGAACTGCTGGAAGCTCTATCCAATACTTGTTCCCCTATAAAGTAAATTGTATAAGGAAAACATGTATATTTTCCAAAAGGAACATGAATAAAATTGTCTTTTTTTCTGGCTATATGACCTTTAGGAGCACAAGATTAACACTGAATGAATTGGTTTAGTAGAAACTGAGCCATTTGGGACTTGTGATGAGTGCATAGAAAGAAGCTAGGTGAGGTGGCTCATATCTACAATTCTGGCACTTGAGAGGCTGAGGCAAATGGATTGTTTTAGGCTAGTTTTGACTATATAGCAACACATTGTCTTAAAAACCAAAAAGAGCTTGGTGCGGTGACTCATGCCTGTAATTCTGGTTACTCAGGAGGCAGAGATCTGAGGATCAAGGTTCAAAGTCAGCCTGGGCACAAAAGGACCTGAGACTGTTATTTCCACTTAACCTCTAGAAAACAGGATATGGGGCTTGGCTCAAGGGTAGGGTGATAGCCTTGACCTGAAGAGCTCAGGGACCACACCCAGGCTGAATTCAAGCCACAAAACAAAGAAATAAACAGATAAACAAACAAAATACACAAAAATGGATAAAGGAAGAGAAGAAGGAATGAGCAAGGGAGGTAGACAGGGCAGTCAGGCAGGCAGGAGAGGAGTATGGTATGGTATGTTAAAGTGGAAACAGTACTGCAATATAATGTAGTAAGTATGGTTTTTTTTTCCCCACTGTTTTTATGTTACTGAACTTGATCTAATTTTACAGCTTTTTTATATAACCAATAATTTTACAGCTATCGTACGGTTTTTTCAATTCATATAAAATAAAGATAGTAATAGCATCCTTAGAACACTGGATAGAATGAAAAATTATATAAAATTGTGTTTGTGTGAATGGGTATTCCTCTGTCTATGGTTTATATATGTGTATAAATGTATATGTATATATCACATCTTAACTGTGGAAATGATGAGGGATTTACTACCTAAAGAGAAAAGGATTATAAATATAATTCTTTAGACCCAGAAGTGATAATCAGGGCTAGATAAAACTTACAGTAGAAAAAGCTGTGGTAGATAGACTCAAAGTCCTTGAGAAGCCTGGGGTAGAAGCCAGAAAATAAACAATAAGGAAAAGAATAGGGACGATGGAAAGAGAGAGAGAGAGAGAGAGAGAGAGAGAGAGAGAGAGAGAGAGAGAGAGAGAGAGGGAGGGAGGGAGGGAGGGAGGGAGGGAGGGAGGGAGAGAGAGAGAGAGAGAGAGAGAGAGAGAGAGAGAGAGAGAGAGAGAGAGAGAGAGAGAGAGAGAGGGAGAGAGAGAGAGAGGGCGCGTGCGCGCAAGAGAGGGGGAGGGGGAGGAGGAGGGGGAGGGGGGGAGGGATGGACTGCATTAAACTGCAGAGCTTTTGTATGGCAAAGGACATAGCTAGTAAAATAATCAGGAAGCCTACAGAGTGGGAGAAGATCTTCACCAACCAAACAACGGACAAAGGCCTCATATCTAAAATATATCAACAACTCAAAAAATTGAATCACTCCAAAACTAACCTCCAAAGTAACAACCATCCCATTAAAAAATGGGCCAAAGACTTAAAGAGAGTCTTCTCTGAAGAAGAAACAAAAATGGTCTATAGACACATGAAGAAATGCTCAACATCTCTGGTCATAAAAGAATTGCAAATGAAAACAACTCTAAGATTCCACCTCACTCCAGTTAGAATGGCCAGGATCAGGAAAACGAATAACAACAGATGTGGCCAGGAGGGATCACTACTACACTGTTGGTGGGAGTGCAAACTCATTCAACCACTATGGAAAGCAGTGTGGCAGTGCCTCAAAAGGCTAAACATAGAACTCCCCTTTGACCCAGCAATTCCACTACTTGGCATTTACCCAACCATCCAGAAACAAGGACATACTAAATCCACTAGCACAACAATGTTCATTGCAGCACTATTCACCATAGCAAAGATATGGAACCAACCCAGATGTCCCTCAGTTGATGAGTGGATCAACAAGTTGTGGTATTTGTACACAATGGAATTCTATGCTGCTGTCAGAAAGAATGACATCGCCCCATTTGTTAGGAAATGGAAAGACTTAGAAAAAGTCATATTAAGTGAAGTAAGCCAGACTCAAAGGAACTTAGGCTCAATGGTTTCCCTCATTCGTCATAATCAGTAGAAACCTTGGGCTCTACTAACAGAGATCTGCAATAGAGCAAAATCTTGATACATAAGGCCATATAATGTGAAGGTAATTGAAAGGACCTCCAGGATATTGAAACAAAAGCCATATACTGAAGAATTGTTGTCCTTAATGTACTATGTTGTCTCTCATCTCCTTTGCTATCCCTTGGTTATCTCATATTGGTATAGTATCTCACTTTGTTATCTGATATATTGAATTTATTTGTATTTGGATATTTGAAATTTGATAGGGAAGGGGGGAAAACTAAGAGGGGAGGGAGGTTTGGGGGGGGAGGGAAATGGGTACCAAGACATGTGAAAGGGTATCAATGTATGTGAATTAATGCACCTTCTATCTGGCAAATATCATGTAACCCTTTTACTAATTACAATAAAAAATTAAATAAAAAAATTAAAAAAAAGAGAGGGGAAGGGGAAGGGGGGGAGGGAGGGAGGGAGACGCAGAGGGAGAGGGAGAGGGTGGGGGAGGTGACAGAGCAAAGCAAAGTACATGTTCTAGAAGGGGACTTCATGCCATTGGTGATGGCTTTGGACCATTTACCCATGTTGATCCAGAATGAAACCTTGAGACCGACCAGAAGTTAGCTCCCCACACAAAATTAACTGGTAATGGATTTTCCCTGCATAAACTTAACGAATGAGGAAGAAATGCTCTTGTTAATGAGAGAAGTCATAGGTTGGCACACAAAGGGACAGGCAAGGTAAGAAGAGATGGTGCAGGGTAATTATAGGATTTTTTTCAGAACAACGAACTAAGGCAAATGTGTTGCTTTGGCCAACAATGCCATAGACAAATCAGTATTTTGGTTTGTAGGAGCCAAGGGCAAAGTACCTATCCAATGTCACTTAGCATTACATGATCAAGTGACTGAATTCTGCCCCTCAGTTTTCACATAGTAACGAAAAGGGAACTGACAATAACACTTACCTTAAAGAATTGTTGGCAAGGTGAAATACGTAATTTTTTGCATATAATTTTTATTGTAATTAATAGAAGGTTTACATACATTCGCCAGATGGAAGGTGCATTACTTCACATACATTGATACCCTTTCTCATATCTTGGTCCCCATTTCCCTCCCCCTACCCCCACCCTCATCTTGTTTTCCCCCCTTTCCTATCCAATTTCAAATAACCAAATATGCATATATCCAATATATTAGATAACAAAGTGAAATACTGTAACAATATGAGATAATTTTATATACTGAGTACTTACCAAAATTATAACTATCAAAGACATTTGTCTGACTTAAAACATCGCCACAGATTTTCACATTATTTATTGACTGGCTGCTATGTATGATGGGAAAGAGTCAGACTTCCTAATATTCTTCAGAAGAAATGCTATATTTACCTGTCTTCTGGTATGACACCATAATTTTCATGATTGAACCAGCTGTTCATCTTTTTGGCGATCAACCAAGACACAATTGGAGTTGGAAGCATGTTTATGAACCTATTCTGAAAGCGTGTCATTATTACCATGTCAGTGGGATACCCCGAGTCAAAAATTCGGCTGATTACCCAAGACCCTCCGCTGGTGCTAAGGAACACCTGGAAATAACCAAAGATGATAGAAAATAGTCACGAATTCAGAAGAATTACCATGCCTGCCACTCTCTCAAAGGTGTCCATGACCAGATAGTCTTCTTTCTTCTAACTACTGTTGGAATAATATTCTGAATATGTACAATATTAAAATGTGTTTGGACATGTTTTTTCAAGTATTGAGTCAAGATACTGCTTTTCTCCTTCCACCAAATGGGGTCACAAAGGCCACAGCCACAATGTCAGTAGTTGGTTGGCCTTATAGCATCAGGGACCAGAACATACAGCCCTGTAAACATGGTGGCAAGAACTTTATTCTTCTCACTGGATCATCCATGAACTAAACACATTTTACCAGCCTATCAAGGTGCTGAGTTAGACATGGCAATTGGATAGGTATGAATTTTGTCCTCAGCCCAAGGGTGTTTCTTTGTTAATATACAAATGATGTATGGAAAAGAAATGACGACTGTTGCTCGAAGGAATTTCTAACCTATTTGAAGTCACTTGGATTTTTCCATGAGTCACCCAAGAGGTGGTCAGAATAGATGGGAATGTGCTTGTTTCTGTTTTAGGAGCATCTTTTCCTTTACAATCACATCATGATATTGCTAAGCTTCTTCAGATCAATTAAATAACCTATGGATCAATGAATCAACTGTTGAGTCCTTTTGTTGAAGGGAATATTGAAGTCACAGGCTCCTAATCATTTTTCTTGATAGGCATTTTCACTCTTGAAATCATTGGCGTAATCATTTATGCTTATTTATTCAGCCTTGAGTTTCCACCCAATTCAATGCTTCAGGGGAGAGGGTTCTTGAGTTTGTCTGTTTGGCAATGCTTAGGACAATGTTTGGCATGATAAAAGCTAACAACTCATACATATTAGTTCGCAGGATGGCTCTCAATGTGTCTATAGCATGGCTTACATATAGTATCAATGGCAGCAATATTGAGGAATATAAATTATGACAATATATAAATCCTGGAAATTGGAGAGATGGCTTTGGGTGGATGAGACACCTGGGAATACAAATATGTATTGCAATAGAAAGGAAATGGCACTGAAGAAGAGAGAGGGGCTGGTGTGTGCAAAGGAAACACAAAAACAGGAACTTAAAGTCTGCTGGGCTGGAGCTAAATAGGCAGCAGACCAGATCACTGTTACAATGATGGGCAATGTAAGGATTTAAGTCAGATTGTGGGAGACCCTAAGATACAGGGTTCTTTATCTGCATTCTCTGTTCAGGTAAGGGGAGTTTCTAGTTTTTCAACATGAAGGTTTCATCTGAAAGCAGGGTGTTCAGAGGACTTGTGTATTGGTGGTTGAGGGCACTGCATGGATTCAAGGAGTAAGGCTGGACTGAGGACAGGGTGCCAGGATGTGTGAGGAGCATGAGTTTGGAGTCCCGGGTTTTAGGCTGGCTATTTTATCCGATAGTGGTATGCCATTAGGCAGGTTCCTTGACTTCTCTTAAACCTATTTCCTCATCTCTGTTGAGGGATACTAATAGTGCCCCCTTTTATGGCTTGTTTGATGCAGTATTGGGAAAAATGAGTAATCCCTACAAATAGTAAATAATTTAACATGAATTGTTAAAGTTAATGAACTTAAGGAGGGTGGTCACAATAAATAAAGAAGGAAAGACCAGGCTGAGATTGGATAATCAAAGTTTGAAGTCATCCTGGCAGGAAACTCCATGAGACTCTTAACTCCAATTAACCAGAAGTGGTGGTGTGGCTCAAGTAGTAAAGCATCAGCTTTGAGACAAATACCAAGTAAGATCTCAAGGCCTTGAGTTCAAGATCTAGTTAAAACATGCAAAAATTATATTTATGTAGAAAGAAAGGAGGAGCTTGAATGTGACTTAGTCTGAAAGAGAGAGAGAGAGAGAGAGAGAGAGAGAGAGAGAGAGAGAGAGAGAGAGAGAGAGAGAGGAAGAAGAAGGAGGAGGAGGAAGAGGAGGAAGAGGAGGAGGAGGCGGAGGAGGAGGAGGCGGAGGAAAGGAAGGAAGGGAGCAGGAGCTGGACGGTGGTAGCTCACACTTGTATCCCTGACTACAAGGAGGCTGAGATATGAGGACTGTGGTTGAAAGCCAGCCCCAGGAGGAAAGTCTGTGAGACTCTTATCTCCAGTAAACTACTGTGTCTGTGGCTCAAGTAGTATAGAATGCTAGCCTTGAGCAAGAGAAGCTCATTGACAGTGCACTTTGAGGTTAAGGCCCAGATCTAACTCAAAAAAAAAAAAAAGAAGGAAAGAAAGATAAACAGAAAGAAAGAAAGTAAAGAAAGGGGCAAACGGGAGACCCTAGGAAAGAACAAGTTTGCCAGGTTATCTGATGTGTAAGGCTAAGGAAACAAAAGATGTGTCCTATACTCTTATTAGATGGCTAGGAAAATGACAACACCAGAAATCATAGAAATTAGTTTTAGAGGAAATATAGGACAACTGGACTTTTATAGCAACAAACTTTGTGAGTCATGAATAAAACTGCTTCAAAAATCTGTTTACACTGATGAATGTTAATTATACAACTCATTGGTGGTGATAGGAAGAAGGGACTGGGAGAAAGGGAAGTGAAGGCAAGGTACAAAAGGAAGTGTACCCAGTATCTGAATCATGTAGTTATAATCCCTCTGTATATCATCTTTATAATAACAATGAATAATAATTTAGGAAAAAATTTGTTACGTTAGACATTTCTATTTCCTTACCACTTGGGTGGCATTAAATTCATTTCTTTTCTTTTTTTTCCCAGTCCTGGACTTGAGCTCGGGGCCTGAGCACTGTCCTTGGACTTTCTCAAATCTAGCACTCTACATTAAATTATTTTCTTGAGACATGAATATAAATATCAAGAGCAGTACCTTTTTTGCTAGGTGACTGGCCTCCACAGCAATGTCTGTGCCAGAATTTCCCATCCCAACCACAAGGACTCTCTTGTCTTTAAATATATCTGGATGTTTATACTGCCGGCTATGAAAGTACTGGCCTTTAAAGGTATTTATGCCTGGAAAAACAGGTCAAGAAAAGAATTCAGAGGATCAATAAATGAAACAGACATTCTTTTTTTTTCCTGTTTGATAACACACTTTTACAGAGTTACCACAGAATGAAAAGGGGTTATGTTAGTGACATCGGGGTCAGGACTCCATTGGGCTAATGAGATATCTCATTCTCATTGAGACAACAATGCAAAAAAAGAACTTTTAACTCTCAAGGTCATGTTACACAATCAGAACAGAGACTCTGGATTTTCTGGGAAAAGTGACATGATACCTAGTTTTTCCGAGGGTAACTGGGTATGCTTCTATGAAGCATCCTTGTCAAGACCTGATGGCCCTTTAACATTCTTTGAATCATGAGAAATCTTGCCTGAATCCTGGTTAAAACCTAGCCATGGTCAGGAACATTTAGAGTTTGACATGGATACAATCAAATTCAAATATTAGATCAGTGCAGGGACCCCATAATATGGATTTAAAGACTTCTAAAAATGGAGAGCTGGAAAGGGTGAAGAAGAATCATAGAGTTATCTCTAAATCCTTAGACCACCACAGATTCTTTTTGAGTCAAGCTGTTTTGGGTGTTACAATTGGACAAAAATGAGACTCGGTGCAGCTGTCTTTGATGGACTATAGATTTCTAGTCTAGTGGATGGAGAGAGTGAGAAATCACATTAGGTGGCTATGGCTTAGTCAACCTAAGAATATACATTACTAAATGAATATAAATATATATATACATATTGAGTAATTATACATTTATTTTTGTGAATCTTATTTTTACTATGTTTGGGGGAACACCTTCTTGGGAATTTATTTAAGAACTGGTGATATTTGTTATTTAATATCTTCAGTGAATTTGAAATTTTGTCATGGTTAACAACTATGTCCTGGATTAAGTATGGGCTTAGCAAGCCTGCTGCAAGGCAAGAAAATGATCGTTGGTTTGGCAGGATTTGATTTCAAGTCTAGAGTCATGGAATCTTAGAGTTCAACGTCTTCTTTGCAATCAACCTGGATTTTAAACTAGCAGTACCTGGCAAACTGGTAGTAACAATGGCAAGAAGTCTCACAGATCCTTCTTGCATATAGTTGGGTAAGTTCCTCCATTTCTACCCTTGAAAACTCGGGGAATCTCAAGATTAGGAGCTAGGTAGTTGTGCAGTATGGGATTGCTGCTTTTTGGGTCCCAGGGTCATTCTATTCATACTGAACACACTGGCTTAGTTGCTTTCAGCATGTGCTTCATTCTAATCTGACATGCTTCTGAAGCAGAAGACGGGAGGTAAGTGAGTTTACTGAAGATGAGAGATTGGTATCAGTCCAGGTAGCTCCTCTGGCGTTCCATAAAACTCTGTTCATGCCTCTATTACAGGACACATATTCATTTGTTTCTCATTTTAGTAGCTAGTACTGGATAAATGCAGTTTCTTCCATGTCATGGAGCCTTCTAGATTATTGGGGAAACCTATGCCAGGTGCTCCCTTCAGAGAGATGGAGTCTCTGGTTGTTCAGGGCTGTCCCCTGAAGCCAAGAATTCACAGAGATAGCTGCACTGCCTTGTGAGATGAGCATTGCCCCTCAGTGAGTGTGTCCAAGCAGAGGCTAGTTAGGCCTCTCTCAGGAATCTTGGAGAACAATTTCTTGCAATGGGAAGATGACAGAACTCATTTTTTTGTTTTGTTTTCAGTTTAACAATTCCTTTTTTGTGGCAGTTTTTGGGACAGGCTTTATTGTAATCTGATCTGATGTGGGCAATCTCTGGGACAGATGTGTGATCTCGGGAAGGACATGAGGTGATTGTAAGATAGTGTTGGGATTCCTCTGGACCAGTACCTGCATGATTTGTGAAAAGTTTCCTTAAGATTTTTTTTCTTTCAATCCTGGGGCTTGAACTCAGGGCCTGAGCAATGCCCTGGGACTTCTCAAGGTTAGAGCTCTACCACTTGAGCCACAGCACCACTTCCGGCTTTTTCTATGTATATGGTACTGAGGAATCGAACCTGGGTTGTTGTGCATGCTAGGCAAGCACTCTACCACTAGGCTAAACTCCCAGTCCAGTTTCCTTAAGTTTTAACATGTTGAGTATTTAACAGCAGGCAAAAATAAACCAAACAATAGCATTTTTTATTCCCTAGAGTTGAACCTCATTTGAAATTTGGCATAGATTCGCATGAATCATGGCTGTGAAAAACAAACAAATAAATAAACAAGCAAAGAAACTGAAACTTAATGATGTCTTAGCTTGTCTCCCAAGATTCAAGTTCCCTTTGACTACTAACACACCCTCAGAAAAAAACTCAGGTCTAGCCAATTGCCAGGATCATATGAAACAAATGATTAAAAAATTTTATTTTTTTCCACAGATTGACCTGTGTTTCCATTACTCATCTTGTTAATGTGTGGCTGACTCAATTAAATTGTCTGAGCTTCCTGAGTTTCATAAGAGATTTTTGGCTCTACTTCTTATTTTAAGGAATGACATTGAGTCTTTGTGAATCATAAAACTGCTTAGTCAGTTATTCATTATTTTCCTTTGTTCTCACAGCTTGTTTAAAAGTGAAAAAACTGACTAGAAGAGTACTAGATTTTTTTGTTTTAGAACAAACATGTTACTTTAAAATAATGAAGGAGCCATAGAAATTAACCCTAATAAAATTCATGTGTCTGGCTGTTCACTTAAGACAATATAAAGTCATTTCAAAAAATGTTCTACCTGGAAAGGAATCCAGTGGCAAGGAAGGGTTAGTGAGATAACCAGTGCAGACCATGACTGCATCAAAGGTGGCTGAGTTTTGCTTCCCTTCATGCAGCGTGACTACTTCCCATTGCCCAGAAGTGGCAAAATCTGGGCGTTTTGTAACGCTGCAAACTTTAGTCTGAAAAAAAAACGGGAGAGAATCACAGACATAATTAGGAGTCTCCAATTTCCTTTAAGAGCTTGCTGGTTGACTTGCCAATTATTGACACTTCAAAAGATCTAGAGCACAGAATAAACACAAGCAGTAAGTATAGTCTTAGATTCCTAATCAGGCTATCAGACTCACTGTAACTTTTTGCATGAAAGTATTTTCATCTTGGATTTGTGATTTGCTCACATTTCATTTAAATGGTTTATTCAAATTCTCCCTGCAAGTGATTAAACCAAGATAATAACCCAGGTTCCTGATGTCTTTTTATGATTATCTTGTTTTCTGTTATGCAACTTTATTTTTAACAGAACACCCTCTTGAGTATAATAGTGATACGATTATTTATAAATGAAAATACAAATTTGGCCTCAACTATCTTAGCTTAGGAGAGGTCTAATAGAATACATTGCTGTAGTTTCCCAGATTGGAAGAACTATTTTAACTTTACAGGCTGGTGTTTCTGGGGGTAGTCCAAAGTTCAAATAGTCTGTTTGCTCACTGACTACATATATTTACATCACCTGTGCACTGATTTAGAAAGTATATTTATTTTTCATGATGCTGGGGAGCTGGGTAAGTACTCTAAAGCTCCTCTCCAAGATACACGTGTTTAATAAATATAACACAATTCAAACTTAAAAGCAAAAATTATTCAATTACCGTAAGACTTTACTACCTTTCTCTCCTTTTCAAAAATTTTGAAGAACAAGGACTTTTTTTCTTTTTTCATTGTGATTAATAGAAGGGTTACATTATGGTCACCGGATAGAAGGTGCATAACTTCACATACATTGATACCCTTTCTTATGACATGGTACCCATTTCCTCCCACTCTCCCCTCCCCCCCCCCGCTAATCTTGATTTCCCCCCTTTCCTATTCAATTATAAATAACCAATTAAGCACATATAAAATATATCAGATAACAATATGAAATATTGTAACAATATAAGATAACCAAGGGGTGGCAAAAGAGATGAGAGATAACATAGTACATTAAGAACAACAGTCATTCATTTTGTTTCCTTATCCTGGAGGTCCTTACATTTAGTGTCATACTATTCGGCCTAATGTCTCTAGATTTTGTTCTGTTGTAAATCTCTGCTAGAAGAGTCCAAGGTTTCTACTGATTATGACAAAGGAGGGAGACTATTGGGCCTATGTTCCTTTGAGTCTGGCTTACTTCACTTAATATGATTTTTTTAAGTCTTTCCATTTCCTTACAAATGGGGCAATGTTGTCATTTCTGACAGCAGCATAGAATTCCATTGTGTGTAAATACCACATCTTGTTGATCCACTCATCAACGGAGGGACATCTGGGTTGGTTCCATATCTTTGCTATGGTAAATAGTGCTGCAATGAACATCACTGTGCTAGTGGATTTAGTGTGCCCTGAAAAAGGACTTCTTATATATTTCTTAATGCATTTGCTCTTTAGTTGATTATATTTAAAATGCCTATTAGGTTTCTACATTTGCATTAGGAAATCTGTGTTTTAGAAAAGGTACTAGTATGACCTTCAGGCATGGTTCTAGTGCTTGCTTAGAAAAAGTGTTATTAGCCAGGGACAGTGCCTCCACACTATAATCCTGATTACTTGGGGGTAGAGATGAAGGAAATCACAATTCAAGACTACTTGTTACCAGTTTTTCTTTTGGACCATTTGTTATACTTTGGTTTTATGGAATACTTGGAATGATTCACAAGAAGCAAAGTTAAGATTATGAAAATTTGTACAAAGTTAAGGGACTTGGATTTTTAAATAGAAAAGTCGTGGCACTGTATTGAATGCTTATACACAGAGATGGTTGTGCAGAGGTTAATTATGGCTCTATGAAATATAAATTAGAGAGGGCAGGAAAAAAGAAGAGAGTAGTTGAAAGTCCAAAATTCAATCTACTTATCTGCTTATGGAACCCAGTACTCAACTTTCCTCTGCCTGTCAACCCAGCAACAAAAAGAAAACACAAATAGGAAGATCTCAGTCCAGACTGAACCCAGCATAAAATGAGACCTTGTCTTGAAAATAGCCAGCAAGGAAGAAACTGTTGGACTGTCACAAGTGGTAGAGCATTTGCTTAGCAAGCGCATAGCCCTGGATTCAAAGTTCAGTACTGCCACTAAAAACAACAAAGTAATTATTTAATCTTACCACTTCTACACCTCATTTTAAGCACACAGACCTAGTCTAATGAGAGGTAATAGAATATAAGAGAATACTTCTGTTCGATATATTGATGTTTTATGTCTTACCTTGAATTGAATGCATTTCAGAAGATCAAATCGGTTTGCATACATTCTGAGATATTCCAGGAAGAGGGCATTTGGCAAAAAGTTTGGGTAGTCTTCTGGGAATGGAAAATCTGAGTAGCAGGACATTTCCTTGCTGCTATTGGAGACCACAGAGTTGTAGAGACTGGCTCTACCTTCTTCAACATCTTCCTGTGCAAACAGTGCACACTCATGAACATGCATGCATGAACACACACAGACACAGACACACATACAGGAGATTAACATTTTAAAAGTCTCAAGCATTGATACTAGAGATAACCTAGATGAAATGTTCTACCACCTATTTTTCTAATGGATTTGATAGTCTTCATTAGGGAAATGATGAACATTAGACCTCAGTGAAAACTATATGACCCAAATTATTATTTCACTTATTAAATGGTAACAAATAACCTGTATAAATTCACCTGTTCATATTCATGCAGCATCACCAGGAAGTACAGGAAAATATAGAAATAGACAGGACACCAGAAGTAGGTTTTTGGTGATGGATCATTTCTAGATAATTCGTTTATATAGAATTCTTGGAATGATTAAGGAGATGCAAAGTTAAGATTATGAAGGTTTTAGACAAAGTTAAGGAATTTGGATTTTTGAACCAAAAAGTTAAGACACTCTATCGCATGCTTTTAACATGGCGATGATACTGGAAAGGTAACTATGGCTCTGTAAAAGATAAATTAGAGAAGGCAGGAAAGAAGAGGATACTAGTTAAGAGTCCAAAATTCAGTCTACTTACTTGCTATTGGAACCTAATGCTCAGTTTTCTTCTGGGTTATAGGAATAAGATAATAGCTACAGTTAGCTATAATATTGATAAGGGAGAGTAAATAAACAGAGAAGAAGCTATATTATAGGTTAAAAAAAGCCCTGTCAATTGAAAACCCTTTGGGATCAGTTAGTGTAGGGAGAAATTTCATTCATGTTTCTTTGGCCTTCAAGAAGATGAAATATCTTATTGCAAATAAAGTCAGGTTTGTTTTTTTAGTAAGGCTAAATTAACCCCCCCAACAAACCCACATATACCTACACCCTGTTTACGGAAGACGTAAGAGATTTATATTTTACAATTTGTAAACATTTCTATAAAAATAGTTTAAAAATTAGGGCATTTAAAGCTGTTTAAGCACCTGACTTAGTGGAGCTAGATAATCCTGGGAGTTATGTATCTGATGACATGTTAAAGCAAATAAGTAACAAAAATGGAGGTGAAAACCTTGCTGTTTCTCAAAACTTGAAGATATAATCCTAAAAGCAGGAAGAAGAAAAGCTTTCAGGAAATGCTGGAGCCTGTTGCAAAGTAATGCATCACAGATGTTAGTAGAGTTTAAGGAGACTTGGCCCTTGGTGGTGGAATCTGAGATTGAACTCTGCTCTCTTCTCCCTTTCCTCCCACTGACTGTTTGTACTGGAAAATTACAAGGTTTGTAGCATTTAGCACATATACTGCAAGTCTCAGTATATGTCCCTTGTGAATGGTATTTGTGGGCCCTGGGCCCTTCCTCCAGTGTCTCCTTCAGTGAGAAATCTGCTCTAGCAATTCCCAGGCCCTCCAGACCTTGCCTTTTACCCATGTCAGCAGTCCACACTCCTGACACTGTCCCTGTGTGGCTCTGCCAATTTCCGCAGCACTTCCAAGTGTGGGAGCACATGTTCCCCTGAGAATTGCTGGGGCCATTTTGGAGAAGAGTTTTATTCTCATGAGGGAAAAACAATAAGTGTAAGCTATATCGTGGAGAAACAGGCTTCAGGCAAAGGGAAAAGCAAAGCAACATTAATGGTGGGGTTTCTGGCCTCCACTTTGGGTTTATGGTCCCGTGAGAATAGCACCATCATTCACTGAGAAACTTCAGGATTCTATGTGCAGCTTCAATGCTTTGAATGTAGATCTGGCCAGCACAGGCCCAGAGTCAGATGGCCTGGCTCAGGTCAGCTCTATATTTTTATTGGATAATCTTGGGAATTTTGTCAACCTCTCTATATCTCAGTTTCTTCATCTTTGTGTAGGAATACAATGACAGTACTTCCCAGGATAAACTGAAATGGGAATTACAAGATATCTACAACAGTGCTCACTGAGCTTTCAATCAAGGGTAACTACTATCCATGTTGTGTAACTTGCAAAAAATTCTTAAGCTCTGGGGCAGACTGTTGGCAATGGGCATTATTACAAGGGCAAAAGTCTTTCTTTTCTTCTTTTAAAAAAGATGCACAGGGGCTATCACTAGAAGTTCTCTATCTAGCGAACCTTTTCTTTTCCTTTTTGCCTTTTTGGCTTGAACTCAGGGCCTGGGCACTGTCTCTAGGCTTGTTTGCTCAAGACTAGTGCTCTACCACATTGAGCCACAGCCCCATTAACATTTTTTTTTCTGGCAGTTAATTGGTGGTAATAATCTCACAGACTTTCTTGCCCAGGTTGATTGTGAACTGTGATCTTTAGATCTCAGCCTCATAAGTAGCTAGGAGTACAGGTATAAGCCACCAGCACGTGGCTGAGAACTTCTCCTGATATGCACAACATTCCCAACTTCTATTCTTCATGGAGCATTATTTCTTTCTTTTCCTTTCAGAGGAAGAATGCTTGCTTGGTATATACAAAGACCTAGGTTTGATTCCCTAGCACAGTAGAACAAAGAGAGGGGAAAGAATGGGAAAGGCAGGGAAGGGAAGGGAGGAGGAGAAGAGAGACAACACTTCTCCCTGGTGAGTCAGACACTCAGTGGAAGGACACTATCCAGCTCTTGGATTTGTTTCACAGGAGAGCTGTGGAAGCATCAGAGAAAACAGAGAAGCCCCAGGAATGTAAGCCTCCTGAGGAGCTTATCAGGCTTACCCCACGTGCACAATAGAAATTTAATAAATAGTTATTGAATATGTGAGTAAAATGAGATCTATCGAGATTGCCAAAACTTTAGAACTAGAGCCCCAATCCCTGATGTTTTTGCTTTTCTACTGTAATCTTTCCTGGTAAGATGGAGAGTGGTATGCTGGAGGCATATAGCTTTGAGCTATAGCTCTTCCTATTAGGAAATGGTAATTGTCTTTCCATGTGTTTTATTTTGTTTCTGTCTTTTGACCCTTTTGTTTGCATTATGGGATAAACCTTTGTGGGAACACAGAATGAACAGGTCTGTTTGTTATTCCACTTATGCCTTTCCCCAGGAGACAAACCCCACATACAGTGAATCTCCACAGGCCGCCCAGGTCATCGCTCCTCTCGAAGCAGGTGGGCTCCAGTCCTTCCTCCAGGCAGCACTTGATAGAGGCCAGGCCACTGACCCCGGCTCCCACGATGGCCACGCGCTTGCCCATCTTCTCCTGTGTGGGGGAAAATGAATCAGAGCTTTATATCCATGGAAGCCTTACCCCACAATTGGCTGCTCTAACAAATCAGGGAGGGGTAAAAAAAAGAAATTCCTCCATGTGAGTCCTCCCATGTCTCTATGTGTGAATGTGAGGAGGGAAATGTCACTGGTTTAAGCCCTGTGTGTGTTTCTGTTCCCGCCTCTCCCTCAGAGCTGGCCCCCCCTTGGTAATCCTGAAAGCTGTGGTTCTCAGTACTGCTTGTAGTTTCTGGCAGTGTGGCTGAAATTGGACCCTTGGGTGTGGGGAAGAGTCTTACATTCTGGCCTGGGTTGCATCCAGCCTTCCCTTCTCCAGGCTGAAGAAGCAGCAGAGAAAGAGAAGATGATCTTGTCAAACAGCCAGGTTCAGATGGGTGAGGGGACCTTAAGCAGACGCTGGTGGGGTGGAGTTGGGACTAGGAGCCAAGACACTTGTGACTCTCCTGATGCTCCTACCCACAGCTGTGTGCCCACCCATCTGTCTCTGGCATATGGCTGTGGCCCAGCAAATCACCAGGGTGAGGAAAGTGGGGAGGGGCTGGGGAGTTGCAGAGAAAATGCAGACATGGAAGACTGTGCCTCCTGCTTCAACCTGATACGAATTCCTCCTTTTTTTTGGTGGGGGAGACAGACCATGGCACAGTTACTATTGGCACCAGACTGGTAAACATCTGCTTCCAATCCTTGGGTTAACAGCCAGGACTGCTGTGAGACAGTACAGTATGTTGATTTAAGCAATCACCTCTGTCAGTTACTACCATGTGATCTTAGGCAATTTATTTAATGTCGCTGTGCAGCATATAAGGGGAGAAAACACTCAGGTGAGTTCACACAGGTTAGTTCCTGGAACATAGTAAATACTCAAGAAATGTAAGCTGAAAGTACGTCCATAATTGGTGTTTTCTGCTTTTTGTTTTTAAAACAAAATTATCCTTACAGCATTTATGCTTAATAGTATACATTTTGAGCATAAATCAAATGGTGTTAGATGTTGCTTCCCACTGGGTTTTTGAGATCATTTTATCTGCTCAAGTTTTTAGATTTTCAGAAGCACAAGGCAATGTCCCAAAGACATTCCTGAAAATTTGCTCTGTGTATGAGTGTCTGTGTGTGTGTGTGTGGCTGGGCACTGGTCTTCAGCTTTCATCTTCAAGTGGTGCTTTATCACACAAGCCACAGCTCCATTTCCAGTTTTTTGGTAGTTAATTGGAGACATGAGTCCAGCTCATTAGAGCTAAAGCACCAGGCTATTTGCTATTTTCTTTTTTTCATAAGCGAAGTCTCCTCAAAGCTGGAGTTCAACAATTTGCATTTGTAGTATTGGGAACCTGAGAGAAGTTCCATCCAGAGTGACTTCGTCTTCTTTGTTCTCTTCTGTGTTCCTTGGTCTAAGGCAGCACTTGAGCCATGATATAATAGATGTTTAGTAACTATTTCTCCAGTGAAAATGTCTTTTTTTCTGGTGTCTGTAAAAGTGTTGCAATGCTGGTTGTTTCCCATTGCAGGAAGAGCAAGTAGTAGATTCTTCTTGGAGAAGTCATGCTTTCAGATCTTCATGAGTACCCCAAATTCAAGAGTTGTATGTAATTTGCCCCTCATTGGGCAGGAGAGTAGACAAATCAATGATTCGATGTCACATACATAAAATCCAGTGAGGAATGAAGTAAGAAGACTGGGTCTGTGCTTCCCCTAGATCTTGGCCATTCGTATCCCCTGAGTTTGATTCTGTTTACCTTGTGTGGTTTTGGCTTCTATAAGCTTTGTGGTAGTTGCCTTCGGGTTGCTGGTCTTCGAGTCAAGAGTCTACCAGGACTCCTCTAAAATAAAGATTCATAATTTGGCCTCTTAAGAAGTGGCTTCTCTGTTTCTCATAACTGAGTTTCTCCCAATGAGGGGGAAATTATGTAGAACTCTTGACCATGTAGTACCCAGCAAGATCTAAAGCATGACTTCTCTGAAAAGAATCTACTACTAGCTCTGCCTGCCATGGGAAGTAACCAGTCCTAAAACACTTTGATAGACACCAGACATCTAATAAAAGAATATCCACTTTTATGAATAAAATGAGTAGGAAGTCAGCAAGTGTGATCAGAGCCAGCCACTTAGGATCATGACAGGATAACAGAGATATAAGCTGGTTACTTTTGGGAGTGTGAGGAACCATTTCCAAGAGCTGGGTTAAGAAGTGTGAGGCAATTCCCCTGGTGTGGCTTCACTGAAACTGGAGAGCAGGTCAGCCGAGGAAGCATGATGCTTCTGGAGAGAGTGAGGCATAGTCACCTCCTGTTGGGTCCAGAGAAGATGCTCAAGCCAGATGGATGGACTCTGACATAACAAGGACCAGTTTTGGATATTTCTTTGTCTAGGATGTTGTTGTATCAGATATAAACTTAATGACTAGAAAGCATATAATCTGGTTCAGTAAGGAGGAAAAGGAAAAGCATATAAACAGTGCCTTTTAATCCAAGGACCTAGAGATGATAAGATGGATCCTCCCATTTAGGGGGCACCAGGACAGGAATTAAGAATTGTTAGAACATTTTAAATACTTGGCCCATTATAGTGATCCATGTTTATTATCACAGCCACTTGAGAAACAATAGGAGGTTCTCAATTCCAAGCCAGCCCAGCCAAAAAGATAGCCAGATTCCATTTGAACAGACTAAACTGTGTGTGGTAGAACATACCTGTGATCCTCGGTACATAAGAGGCTGTAGGTATGAGGATTGTGGTCTGAGATTGGTCTTGGGAAAATTAATGTGAGACTGAAAAATAACTACAGCTGAGAACAAAGCTGGAGGTGTAGCTTGAGTGGTAGAGCATCCCGATTTGAGGCCTTGAATTCAAACCTTGGTTCCACAAAGGTATGTTCTTATATGTGTGTGTGTGTGTGTGTGTGTGTGTGTGTGTGTGTGCCTATCTGTCTATGTGTCTGTCTGTCTCTCATCTATCTTAATTGATGATCATGGTAAGCTCTTATTACTTATTTTTCCTTTAAATAAGTTAGCATGGAACAGTTTGCCTCTCTAATTCACAGTTGTCTGACCATCCCTTGTACCTCAGAAGCTTTGTAGCCAGCTGGACTTCCCTCATATTTACCCAGCTGCTTTAACATTCTATAGATGCCTTGAGGAAGCGCCATAGCAAGTGAAACTGCTTGCTACTGAAGTGCTATGTTGGCTATAGAAGGCATTGGTCCATAACTTGTGCTGTTTCAATAAGTTGAGCTGATACTTTATTTGTCATCACAAGCTTTGGGGAAGCACTGTATGATCTTGCTTATCCTGAAGACATTTTGGGTTTTTTCTTTTTATTGTATTTTATTGTCTGAATACTGTATAGAGTAGTTACAGTTAACATTAAGCAGGTAATGGGTATGTTACTTCTCATGTTTCTGTCCCCCTTTCCCTTCTTCCCACTCCTCCCAATTATCTTGTTTCCCCCTTCCCTATTTTAATTAAACAATAAGTGTATATACAGGATACTAGGTAACAAAGTCAGATACAGTAACCTTATGAGATCAACCATAGTGGAAAAAAAATAGAAAAGAAATAACTTCACATAGTACATTAACAACACCAGTCACAAAAATAAACTTCTTGTTTCCACAACCTAGAGTTCATTTCATTTAGTCTTATCCTGTATGACCATATGTACATAGGTTTTAAGGTCCCGTGATCCTCTGCTAGGAGAATCCTAGATGTGTACTAATTATTACAAATGAGGGAAGCCAGGGGGCCTATGCTCCTCTGGGTCTGGCTTACTTCATTTCATAAGTTTTTTTTTCAAGTCTGAAGCCATTTTCATCCAGGCTAGAAGGAGGCTTATGATTGGTGCAAACACAGTCCTTCATTTGCAGAGGGACTGTGTGATTGGTTTGGACCCCTTGTCACATCTCCTGTCTGGTTTAGAAGCAGGTTGTCAGGAATGAGGCAGCCAGTAGAGCATTAGGCCTGATAAAAGGCTGCCCTGATAAGGCCTTCTCTGGATGACTTTTGATCTTTATCATTAGTGTACCCGGCTAAGCTGGTACATGAAGAAAGAATGATGTAAGCAGATAGGGGAGTGGTGGCCATGTGGAAGATGGTAGTGAGGGCAGTAGAGGTGGCCATAGCTGTAGTCTGGATATAGGCAGCAGTCCAGAGGAGAGGGTAGCTGGAGAATTCCAGAAAACCGCAGAGCAGAGTGAGGAGAGGTTGCTAGTGCTGTAAAGCATTGTGGATCAAGGCTACCGGAATAGTTTTAGGGTGCTGCCAAGCCTTAAGGGCCAAGGAGTCTCACATACTCTAAGCCCAAATTGCTGTAGGAGTGAGGGTCCCAGCACTCGAGACCTGCATAAGAGCTGTAAAAGTACGGGCATTGCCTGTTGTTGTTTGTGTCCTGCCTTCAAGGAGTAGAACAGATGCTAAGCTTGAAGAAACAGGCCTCCGTGTCCCTGGGTTTGGATTAAAAATACAAATAAATAGATCGGTGTCATTAAAAGTGAATTTATAACAAAAGCAAATAAAGTACTTTCAACTACATAAAATTGTTGAATAAGTTGGTGTGACAAAATTTACTAATTTTTAACCAGAAGGTTACAAGTTACAATGTGCACCCGCTTCCCCTGGATCGAATTCAGTGCTCTCTCCTTCAAAGAAGTAAAATGCAAATTTGCAGTTTACCAAAGTCATATTGAGTGGTGCCTTCAATTTATTAAGATGACATAGGAGAGATAAAAGCTGAGGTTAGGGGTTTCATTCTCAAACCACAGAGGTGCCTGAGAGACTGAACATTTTAAGGAAAGTATAGTGGCATTTGGTCTGTTGAGCACTCAGCATTAAGGCATCTGACAGTGTTAGCATGTGATTGACAGTATTCCATCTGGTCAGGCAATTGCTACAAGAAAATTATGGTGGGGGAGGGGAAGAAATGAGGAGGTCATATCCTCTCCAGTTTCAAGGTTTGAAAAGTCGGTCAATGCTCATCAAACATATGAATCCAATGATAGCATACTTATGATTAAGGAAAAATACAAATATTTTTCTTTCATTCTCTTCACTATTTGTTCAAACAGCACGTTTAGAATATACATACTAATTTGGTTAATTAAACCTAACTACTTAACAAGAGGAATTATGGTATAGAGAGAGTGTGAAGAAAGAATTTGCATACTAAGGGCCCCTCTAACTGAACAAATTTGGGAAACTCTAGACAAGTGTCTTTTCTTTCTGAGAATTTCTTTTTTTTAACCTGGAGACTTTATCTGGTAGTGTCAGATCAGTGTGAGCCCAGCAATGGATGGATCAACCAGAGTTCAACAGTTGTTACTTTGGCTCACCTCTGTATTAGGTAGAATGGTATCTTCATTGGTGCTGTTGGATGTGCCATTAATTAATTAATTAATTAATTATAAATTTATAAGTGTCAGTTTGTTGTACAAGAAATTAAAAAATAGCCAGATTAATGCTTAACCTATAGTATCGAGTATACTCAAGAAGCATTAAGACCTTTCACATCAGGAACAAGGATATAGGACAAGAAAGAGTACATCAAGGCTGTGTGTGATTTGAAAGAAAGGTTCAGGTAAGATCAGAGCACAGCGTTTAGTACCACACTCTGTAATTGTGCTAGGTTCTCTGTCTATCTGTCTCTCAAGAACACATATACCTGCACTCCTCCAGGCTAGTTTATGCTGGCATGGCTTAATTTTTCTGTTAAAGTTGCATTATGAAAATGGCTCTATTGGCAGAATACTGGTGGGCCCAGATTATATAATTATATAATAGTACACCCTTAATTTGGCCATGGTCTTTAAGGTATAATCATAGGTAAGGTTCAGATGGATGATAGATGTGAGTGAGTGTGTGTGTGTGTGTGTGTGTGCTGTCCAGTTAATATTTACAAACTGGTGCATAGCTAGGCAGGCCTGAGGTAGAGAAGGACCAGGCTTTGGGATTGTAGCCTCTAATGACAGCTTACTTCCTCAAGTTTGTTTCAAACAACTACTCTTTTACACAAATACTGCCAGTTATAAGGTCATATCAGGTTCTCTAGGACATAGGGGAATCTAAGAAGTAAGTAGCATTAACACTAAATTCTTCCACTGATAAAATACAGATATAATTGAATAGGCTATTTAGAAATGATCTGCAAACTCATATTTAGAATAATGTGCATGTAGTTCCAAGTGGAGATTGGCAAAAAAAAAAACCCAGCAATAGTATAAAATCAAGAACTTTTCACTCTAATACATAGAATGGAGCAAGAAACATTTCTAAGAACAGAACAATCCAGACATGTCAACACCGCTTATCAGGTCTCAAGGATCCTTGCTTCTTGGTTTGTAATTAGACCAAACATCAACACGTTATTGACAAGTTTCCCCAGCTATTGTCTCAAAACTATGATAGAAATTACTGATGGAAACACTTAAGGAAAATAACTAAGTTCTGTACATTGGAAATCCATGTTTTTTTTTTCCTTTAACTCAACTAAATAATTTACCCAGCAGCGTACTTACTAGTATACACAGAAGACTCAAAAATATCTCACTTGAGATATTTCAATTGCTCCATACTTTGGAGCAAGGAGTGTCTGTATAGCCTTTCCAAGATCATGGGCAAAGGGAGCCTGTGTTCTGGTGAAATGATTCTGTCTCAAAGCACAATAGCAAAACAGGAAAAGTTCCAGCCCTACCTTCCTCATCCAAAGCAACCAGAGATTATATCTGGTTACTTACTTTATATACTTACAATGTCTGGTGCCAATAGCTCTTCCTCAGTTGAGATTCTGGATCAAGCAAAAATCTAGTCTCTAGGAGCCAGTCTAAGCGATAAGAAATGCTATGCAGAATTTTTTAGCCCAATGTTAGCTGTTGTTTATATTCCTGCTTGGTTGATCCCAGCAGTGATATGCCAAGACAAACTCTGGTGATATGTACTTTAAACTCATTTTTCTGTGTGCAAAAGATAGGGTCACTTAGGGAGCCCCAGGGACATTCCTAGTGTTTACCTATTTTACTCTTTGAAGGGACAAGAATAAAACAGAACAATTATGTTAACAGCTGTGATGGTTTCTTCCATTTGATAGTTAAAAAGAAATGATTTATATTCAATGGTTTATATTACCTGCATTAGTAAATTTAAAATTTAAAACTCATTGAAGTTCACAGGACTGCTCAGGCATTTGGGAAATGTAAGACAGATATAGGGGAATAACATTGCTTTTTTCCTTTTAAAATTTTATTTTATTGTAAAGGTGATCTACAGAGGCATTACAGTTACATAAAGAAGGTAATGAGTACATTTATTTCGTCTTCTTTCTTTTCTTGTTGTTGTTGGTCATGGGGCTTAAACACTGAGCCTGGGAGCTGTCCCTGAGCTTTTCAGTTCAAGACTATTGCTCTACACCTTGAGCCACAGCGCCAGTTCCTGCTTTTTGGTAGTTCATTGGAGATAATATTTTCATGTACTTTCCTGACCACACTGGTTTTGAACCATGATCCTCAGATCTCAGCCTTTTGAGTTGCTAGGATTATAGGTATGAGCCACCAGCGGCTGGCTATGAGTATATTTCTTAGTGAACACTTATCCTTTTCCTCCTCTTCTCCTGTTTTCCCTTCCCCAGCCCCAGTCTTAAAGTTCATTTAAGCACAGCTTTTGAAAGCCCATATACTGGGTTAAAGTATTATATCAGAACAATCTTGGAAAAATTCATTTGATTTTTCTCAATTGAAGTTTCTTCAACTTAAGGTGGACATAATGAGGCTGACTTCAAATAGTTGTGGTGAGATTAGATGAGGTAATTTTCATGTCAAGGGCCTTGGATGTAGAAAACACTGTGATGGCATCGGTGTTGTTAATGATGGTGGTGATGTCCTTGCCAGGTCAGATAGTTTTTAAATGTTGGATAATATGGAAATGTGTCCCACAGGTACTAAGAGCAAACTCTAGGAGATAGTGGGGGCCTCAACAGAGATGGAGGTTTTTCTTTTGGCCTGTATCTGGAGGGCTTCATGAATCACAGAATATGTTGCCAGCCCCCGTTTGGCTCACCTCTGGCCTTTCTCTCTCTCTCCCTTTTTCTTTTTTCCCTTATTTCTTACTTATTATTTCTTAGCAAGAAGATAGCATTGTTAGTTCTTTGAATTCAACTACGTTCTGGTAATTATGAAGATGATAGTATTTTGAATGACTTCAAACTCAATATTTAGCCATAAAGAAACCTTCAAGACTACAGAGAGTCATTACTTTTTTTCCAGTGTAACAAGGTTGTATGTTTTTTCTGCCATTGTAGCTACTAGCTACATCATTCTATTAATCACAGAAAAAAGTGAATAGTGACACTAAGTAACTATAATTTGAATTTACTTAATTATAATCCCATGATCTTTTATTTTTATTGTAATTCTTTAGTTTTGCATTTACATATTTATTTTTACATTTATTTATTGTTTTTGTTGAACTAGTATACAGAGTGGTTATAGTTACGTAAATGAGATAAAGAGTACATTTTGTAAGGAAATGAAAAGACTTGGAAAAATTATATTAAGCTAAGTAAGCCAGACCCAAAGAAACAGGTTGCAATGTTTCTCTCATTTGTGGTAACTAGAACGTGGCTATAAAACTACAAGTAAACATTGTGGGTGGTAAAAGAAAAAAACCAACACTGGGACATGAAAAATTATGCAGGTCTCTAGGCATTCACACAGAGTGAGACCAAAGGAAGATATTTATAGGAGAGGATTACAAAGGTGCAATAGATATATTGCATTTGATCACATAAAATATTTATTGAAATGAACTCCAGGAAATAGAATGTAGATGTTTTTCTTCCCTTTGTTATGGTTTTTGTGTTCTTCGTCGTTTGTCTTGTTTGTTCATTTATCTGTCTTTGGCAGGCAAAGGAGAGGGCACAGAAATGGCGGGAAGAAAGGGTAAACAAATACATCAGTGCTACTCATTAGACACGATGTTGAAAATGAACTGTATAACGTGTGTGTGTGTGTAAAGGGGGACTGTTGCTACTGTGGAGCAACACGGGTATGGGGAAGGACACCAAGGGCCAGCCTGAAGTCCCCCGGAGCCTAGCGAGATGGTAAGTATCAATGACCCAGCCCTCCCCCAATTACCGGGGAAGAAAAAAACACACTGAGCCAGGAGCTAGCTGTGTCAGCTGTGAAAGTGCAGCACATCTCACGTTTATAGCGTCAGGCACTTGGTTATATACTGTGGGGGAAAGAGAAGGTGGGAACTGGGAAGCTAGCCGATAGGAAGAGGTCCACCATGCTATCACTAAGAGTCCGGGCAAACTTTTAGGTACTGGGCAGGACCAGTGTAGGAAAGTGTGCGAGACCTGCACTGCTGGGGGGGGCGGAGGGGGTTCAGCCGAATCACATACACAGAGATGCCTTAAGAGAGGTATGCAAGGAACGCGAGCAATGCCTGGCCAAAGACCTTTAATGGCCTCTGAGCCAGAATGATGAACAGGCCTCAGAGATGAAGGTCAGGCCCCAGCAGGGGACCTGGGAGAGAGGAATGGAAGGGGTGACATTGTCCATAAAGAATATTTTCAAAACTGGAATATGTTTGAAATTGAGTCAGAGACACCTGGAGAATTATCTCATCTCCTACTACATCTGGGAGTCTTTGGATCCTGGTAAAGCCATAATACTAATGTATGGGGTAGCAAAAGAATTTAAAGTGTTGACTGAGCATAAACATAATCACTTCATTATATTATCTCATTTTCTATAATTATTGAAATGTTTATAGCAATTCAAAATGTGAAAAATGTTCAATTACAGTATCACTTTTACTTCCATTCATTTTTAGGGATTATTGTTAATTTGTTGCACTTTAAGGTCAGGGTAAAGAAAACTCTTTAGCCCTTTGTTCAAGTAGATGAAGGTGGTAAAAAGACTGATTTATAGACAATAATATTCCTTAGGGAATACAGACTTTGGGTCTTTCATGAACAGGCCCCCTAGTGGTTCACTGAGAACATGTAAGGAATCCGTTTAAAGAACTATGAGCTAAAGTAGCCTGTCTTTTCTGAGACAAAGCATTAAATTGTCGGTATAGATCTTACAGGATTTCCTTTTCCTTCTATACGGTAATCAGTACTTTTAAGAAGGTCATTCTATTATCCTGGGATCCTGGGTGACTAAAAAGATCCTGGTGGTGCTATACCACCAGGCATAGCACAGTACATGACATACCACAAGAGTGCTTAATAACTTAAATGAATGAATAAATTGCTGATCATGTGCTTGCTTGTGAAAATCTGAGTTTTACCATGAGATAGACTCTTCTATAAAACTTGCTTAATGTTTGGTATCCTGATATATATATATATATGTATACATGTATATATATGTATATATACATATAGGTACATATATATATATATATATATATAATTTGGATAACAGCTGGCATCTTCCTGTCCCTAGACACATTCTTTCATTCCCACAAACTCTCCTATGACTTTTCTGTGTTCTTCTCTACTCTGCATTGACCTCTGACTGTGTTGTGTGTTCTGGCCCAAATCAATGTAAGTGCGGAGCTTGACTTCTCCTCTAGCCTACTTTCCCCAAATGTTTCTTGTGTTTAATAACTTAACTGACTATCACAGTGCCACAGGGAGAGGCCTCATTGCCCCCTATACAGTCTTCTGCCACTCCACTGTCTTTCTTCTTCATTTTTCTTATTTTCTTTTGTTTCCTTTTAAAATCACTTTCCTCTCTTTACTCTTGAAGAATCAATTTCTTTGTCCAAATCCAGGTCTCTCAAACACTTGCTTTTCTCTCTCTAGGCTGTAATGTAACTATTGCGCCCACATAAATTGAGTATCTGTTCTTAGATAACTTCATATCTAAATTAACACAATGTTGATTAAAATAGAAATCAATACATTTTCCTATGGTACCAGACACACTCACATGAAACTACCTTTTTAATTTTCTTTGAAAATTTGTTTTTTGTCAACATTTTGGTACTACTAAGAGTCATCTTAATCTTTTGTGAATAGAGAGGAAACAAAACTGATTAACCTGTTATTCCCTCTTGTATATTAAGACAGTCATCAGAAGACATTGAGATAATACATGATAATTTAATGGCCTTTAAACTCTCATTTACCACAGGTTTGAGATCAGGAAGGTTCTGGCCATAAAACAAGGGCCTACTAACAAGTTATATAATTTGGGGAAGCCCTGCGCTCTAACTGATACATACATGGGTGGTTAGAATTAGATGTAATTAAGTAAGGTTGAATTATAAGTAATATCTGGCAGCTTTTAGTACTTTTTCTAGGTATATTATGCTAAAAGTTAAAAAAACAACCTGAAGATAAAAAAGAAAACTAGATGATCTTTCACAATCATTTTCTCCTGACCTATATCTAACAATAAAAGTCTTTATCATTTATAAATACAGTCCTTCCCCCTGAATATATAGCATATACCGCCCAATGCACACTGAATTACAGCATTAAGACATAAGATTTCAAAGCAGACTTTTCATCCACGGGAGTAGAACAGCCAGTCCTTCCAATGACTTGTGTGGATTGATGATGGGAGAAGTAGCTGCCCTTCTGCGTTCTCTGTGGGCTGGATGACTCCTCAGTGACTCTGCTGGGTTTTCTTTACATCACGCAAAAGTCAAAACCGTTTCTACCCAGCTTTTCTTCCTTCTCTCTCCTTGCAGGATCAGACTTGCATTGTGGGTTGATGACTAGTACCCTCTTCTGTTCTCTGTCCCTATTTTCTTGCACCCAGCTGTTGCCCTGAATTTCAGAACACTTACTTACATGTTTCACCTCACTTTGGCATATGGCCTGGAGGAAGTAGAAGTGAATATCAGAAGTCTTCTAGTAGTTTCAGAGATGGGTTCCCTGGGTCTAGGATAGAATGCATGAGCACATTCTGCTTCCTGGGGAGAGCCCTATAAACCTTAGCCTCAGTAACAGCCCCTTCCCTGGTTTAAAGGAAATAATTTTCTCTGGGCTCAGTTTTTTAAAAAAACATTGTTATTAGTTGTAAGTATTGCTTATAATTTTATAACAGATCATTGCTTTGAATATTACTGAAAATATATTTGATTTTTTCCTCTATAGAACAAATGTACCATGTTTGTCTTTGAATAGAGAAAATAAAGGAAGTAGCACAGAGAGAAGAGAGTTAAAATGCCAGGTTAGCAAAGAGAACTCTGAAGAGATATCTGCTAACATCTCTTATGGAAAAGCAAACATTGTAAACTGTAGCAGGAAGTATCAAAGCCAAACACAGGAAGGAATTTGACCCTGAGGAAAGGAAAATTTCATGGAATAATCCCTGAAAGCAGGCGTTTTTGTTTGTTTGTTTGTTTGTTTTGAGAAAAAGAGAAGGAGGGGGAGGAAGAGTGAGAGCAAAATTGAGAGAGAGAGAGAGAGAGAGAGAGAGAGAGAGAGAGAGAGAGAGAGAGAGAGAGAGAAGAGAGAGAGAGGAGGAGGAAAAAGAGAGAGAGAGAGCCCTATTAGTAGATCCTAAATTAAACGTGCACAGGAATTTTGGGGGGCTAGATTGATTTATCTCTGCAGGCTCCAGCAGAGAATGATTGGCCAGTCTGGGTTACTGCTTCATTTACATGAAGGAGCTTTCTGATCTGGCGTAGTTTTATGTTAGGACATACCTAGAGTCAGAGATACAGTGGTCTGAATGAGGCTTACCTCATGCTTTATGAAAGTATAAATCATTCATGTTTTTATAAAAGTATCCTGATATCTGGGTGAATATTTCAAGTGATTTGTAAAATTTTCAAGGCTATATCTTTACTTAATAATAACTTTACCTTAAATGATGCTCTTTCTTATTTTTTCCATTTCCTGGATTTTATTTCTATAAATATTGTTTTATACATTCAGATGCAAAAGGGTATTGTGATTTAGATTCCTCTCCTAAGCATGTCCTCTCACTGTGTGTAATGCGAGAGATCTTTACAATGATAACAACAATCCAAGAAGACTGCATGAAAGAAAAGGGATAATACACACAATTAGTAGAAAGCTAAGAAAATGATGCTCTTTCTTTCCACCAGTTTGTCATTAACCTAATAAGTGTTCCTCAGTCTCTAGTACCAGAGACCAAGAAGCAAGTCATGAGAAGTCATCAGAACAATATTCTGCAGATGATATGACAAGAAAACCTTTCTAAAAGGCTCGGATGGTTGATGTGTTAAGATGTACGTGCCACAGGGTTTCTACTTCCAATACTCAGCTCTACCGTTGTAGCACAGATGGTTAAGTGGGTGTGGCCAATGAACTTATTTACAAAAACAAATGGTAGGCTGGATTTGGTCCACAGACAGTAAGTAATTTCCTGACGTTTGCTGTAAGGGCTTGATGATTTCAAAAATTATTATTGATACAATGAATTGTAAAAAGTCCTTAATATTTGGCAGAGTATTTATTTAAATCAAGAACTAAATCCATGTACATATTTGTGAGTTTTAAAGGAAATTTTTTATTGTAATGTATAGAGGGGTTACAGTTATATTCACAAGATAGTAGGTGCATTACATCTCACACCTTGATAGCCCCCCCCTTTTTTTGCCAGTTCTGGGCTTGAGCTCAGAGCTTGAGCACTGTCCTTGGACTTTCTCAAGGCTAGAGCTCAACCACTTGAGCCTCAGCACCACTTCCGGCTTTTGTCTATGTATGTGGTACCAAGGAACCGAACCCGGGTCTTCGTGCATGCTAGGCAAGCACTTTAACCACTAGGCCAAACTCCCGGCCCTGATAGCCCCTTTTTAAAGGAATGTTTTAAATAAAAGAATTGGGTGTAAATGGAACAAACTGGTGTTAATTTCAATGAACATTAAAGAAAAGTTCTCCCTGGTGGAGATATCCATCAGATTGTTCTAGCATGTTGAGGGAGAAACCCAGGCTAAAGTCAAAAATGATACTCACAAAGGTTTGAAAACCTGAAGAAAAATCTGCCTCAGTGATGAACGCCCTGGACTTTTGGCCTCTTTAGGGGTTTTGGTCTGGATTCCCAAACCAGTGCAGCTTGTCTCTCAAAGACCAGCTCCTGGAAACAGCTTATATGAATATTTACTGTGTTGCTTTTATGGACATTGAATTGCTTGTATCTTTGTTTAGTCTGTTGTTTGTCTCCCCTAACTGATGTGCTTCCTTTTATTAGATAGGTAAAATAAACATTTGGTTTAGCTTCTTGGCTTGATTTTCTGTAAGGTTAGTGATAGATACCAGGCCCATTGATTATAATGTTTCATTGACTTGCTAGGTAATACTGGTCTTCCTCATTTTATTTTTCCAGAATGTCCATAATTATCTTTCAGTGTTGTTGTTGAAACAGACTCTCAGTATACTGCCCAGGCTAGCCTGGGGCTCTGTATATAACCCAGGTTGGCCTGAAACTCACAATCTTATTGACTCAATCTTGCCAGGTCCTAAGATTATAGATGGTGGCTCACAGGGTTGGTTACTTGATGGTTATCTTAAGTGCTAATACCTAGATATCTTTCACTGTAATTTCCTTCAAATGAATTTTTTGTCCTAGCTGAAATATAAACCAAGTACTGTGGATAAAACCAATTGGATCATATTTGCTAGAAGAATGCCATTTTCCATGTAAAGATTCTTCAAAACTAACATGTGCTAAAACAAATAAACTCTTAGTAAGTACTTTATTTATAGTGGGTGTGTTCTAAGTAAGCGTACTATAGGTGAAGTTATAACTTTCAGGTCTAGAGACTATCAATCCTGAGCTCCAATTTGAGCTCCATCTAGGATTAGACGGGTGATCTTGCACATGTTATACAACTGTTCTGAATCTCAGTTTATCATCTGTAAAATGGGTATCACAGATATATCAATCTCAGAATTGTTGTGGGAAACAAATAAAATATTATATATGATATATACACTATATCTGGCGTATGGTAAGCACTTCATATATTATAGGTATGCACAGTGCTATGTATCTACATATCTTTTAGCTGGCTACATATGGCAGGATTACTGATAGTCTTATCTTATTTGTATTCATTTCTGCCAAAAAATGTAAGAAATGTAATAATTGTCCTAGCTTATTTGCTTATCAATGAGATTTGCTTAGCTTATTTGTTATTTATATGAGCCTTATTTTGCTTAGTGATAAGGCTGCATAATGGTTTCGATTTTTTTTTTTTTTTGCCAGTCCTGGGCTTGAGCTCAGGGCCTGAGCACTGTCCTTGGACTTTCTCAAGGTTAGAGCTCTACCACTTCAGCCTCAGCACCACTTCCAGCTTTTTTCTAAGTATGTGGTACCGAGGAATCGAACCGGGGTCTTCGTGCATGATAGGCAAGCACTCTACCACTAAGCCAAACTCCCGGCGGTTTTGATTGTTTTTGAGACAAGGTTTCACTATGGAGTCCAGTCCTCTTGAGAGCTAAGGTTACAAGTATATGTCACCATACTCTACAATTCAGTATTTTTGAGGGATCACTAACCAAGTCAATGGCGAATAACATTGGATATCTGTTAAATAACATAATTATTAATGATAATGTTAATAAAACTAATACCAGTATCACGATTGAGCACTTTGTGCAAAAGTTCTCAATACCTTTTTTTTTTGTCAGTCCTGGGGGTTGAACTCATGTCCTGAGCACTGTTCTTGGCTTTCTCAAGGCTAGTGCTCTACCACTTGGGCCACAGCACCACTTCTGGCTTTTCTGTGTATGTGGTACTGAGGACTCAAACCTGAGTCTTCATGCATTCCTAGCACTCTACCACTAGGCCCCAAGAGTCTTCAATACTTACCATTATTAAAGTTGTTTGGTAATTTACACTATGGTCCTGCTTCTAATTCTATTTTAATATATAACTCAAGCCCAATCAAGGCGGATAGTGCTATTGAACTGGGACGGGCTAGGGTGAAATGGCAAAGAAATAATTTTGGTTTTATATGTAGATCTAATCCTATTTCCTTACAATTAATCCTTTCATCTATTTAACTTTAAAATTTTGATTTAACATTATTTCCTTCAGTCTTCTTTTTCTTTAAGAGGCACTAAGAAGGTAAGAAAGCTGAAAAATTGTTATGCTGACAGATTAGAACCACTGAAGTTGGAAACAGAAGGCAACAACAATAACAAAAAGGCCTAGGATTTTCAGCAGGAAGGAAGATGGGAAGGTAGATGAAGGTTTTAGAGCCCGTGTCTTTAAGGGCTTTAGTATCCTTTGTTTCTGTGTGAAGATGGCATTCCTGGCACCTTCCCATTTCCCAGGCCCCACCAGTCGGTACTGATAGGAGTTGCAAGGCCCAAAATAGAGTTTCACAGCCAGCTTGGGATCGTTGAACAAGAAAGAGGTGATGTCTGGCTTTGCTCCTATCTCTAAGGCAAGCTCATCCAGATAGTCGACATAATTGGTCTGCAATATCTGGCTCTGGCTTTTTCCAAACCTTAATGAAGAAAGTAAAAAAAAAAAAAACAAAAATAAAAACGACGTATCATGAAATGTTCTCACTTATGTAAGAATGTGAGGCTCTCAATAGCAGTTGAAGAAAATGAAGGACAGTTTGGATGAATGAATGCGGTTTGAATGAATCACTGTAAATATATCCCAGCAGAAAACCCATGACACAGATTGAGAGCAGGCTACAAACGAGACCTGGAAAGTCTTGAAAACTAAATTCTATTGATCTAACTATATTGAGAACTTTAATTGTTATTAAGTAGCCATGAAGCTGCTGTAAGTCTCCTGGCAAGCATATAGTACTTGGGATTGCTGCAGACGTTCATAACACAACTTAGCTCAGTGTCTTTTGCCAAGGAGGTGCTTAGTATCTATATGTTAAGTTACTACAATTCTTTGCAGGTGGGATGGCATGTAATAGATACTCAATATATGCTGGATAAGTTAGAATTTGAACATGGGAATTACCTTTTTGGCAAGATGCAAAAGCCCCAAAGTTAATTTTCCAGGAGTGCTTTATCATTGTTGCGCCCTGTTCCATGTCAAGAAAATTACAAATCCTCATCACACCTGAACCCCTTCCTGACTGGGTTTGATGGGGACCCCAAGCTAACTTGCTACTGTCAAGCTACCATCACCACTACTGCCCATTTTATTCTCTGGTTAACAAGAGTCACCTGGGAAGACAGGAAATTGCACATAAGCATCATTTAAGTCTGAAATTAACTTATTTCAAGAAAAAATCTTCAGATTAGGTACAGTTTCTCCTTTTAAAAAAATCAGTTATTAAACTAGCATCATCTAGAGATACCACAGAAATGCAAATTTCCAGTCTCTCCATGAAACTTCTGACTCAGTTGGAATGGGTGTAAACCAGACTATATTTTAAATCAATGGTTAGATCACTGTCAACACTTCTCTATATAAATAACATTTCCCTCCCCCCCAAATATGCTTACAGGTCAATTCTTTTTTCATTTCTGTTGATAATGTCTGTCATCATAGTGTTCTCTGAAGGCAGGCTACACAACCCTAGAAAACAAAAGTTGTTTTGAGTAATATGTCATCACGTTGCCTGGTAGCTTGCTTCAAAAATTAAAAATTGGGTATTTAATCTCACCAGACTACTTGAATGTGGAACTCCAGGGTAAGTGGTAAATGTGCCATGCACTTTAGTGTGCATCATGGACTACAGCATTAGGTAGATAGGCCTAAGAGAAGAGGCTGGATTTCAACAGCATCTCTTCCATGGATGGGGAGTTTTGCTAACTGACTCGGACTCTATTTTGAAGGTGACAGGAACCTATAAGACAATTTCCTGTACAAAGTGACAAGATCAGACTTGAAAGATATGAAAAGATCTGTTTGGCTATTAGATTTAGGGAAATGAGCTCCCTTACAGTTAGGAAAACCAAATAAGAGGCCAGTGAAAGTAGTAAACCTGAGGTGAGAGGTGAAAATGGCTCCAGTTAAGGAAAGGTACTGGGGAAAAAGAGAGTGCTTAGTGCAAGAGTCTTGAGTGTGTGCTTAAGTTAATCTCCTCTATGCAGGTGACCTCTGAGCTTCAGGCATGTTGGAGAATGGTCATGTTGCCAGGGCCAGCCAACTGGCACCTCAGCTTTAAGTAATCCTAACTAAATCCATCCTTTGAGGCTCTACTATTTCTGTTCTCAGGACTGCCATTGGTCCCACTGAGGACAGTGCTTGAGCTCCATAGGTGATTTTGATGTCTTTCCACACTGAACCCTTCATTATTTCCCATATGCATGCCCTTGCTTTCACTCTGTGAAACAGAGACTCCAAGAAGCCTCTTGGAAATCTGTTTCCTACTACTGCCACAGTAATCTGCTTGAAATATAAATGTGATAATGCCCGCCTCTCACTTGTACTCTTTCATTGGTGCCCCTGGCTGAAGAGCATTCTGAAATTCAGTTTCCAGGTTGTTAGGTCACAGTTGATGTCTCCAAGTGGCCAAATTTGGGAAGCACTGATTTCCATTTTATTGATAAGGATCTTTTGCACCCTTTCCACCTCAGTCCTTTCTGTCACACATATCATTCTCCAGCAATGCCAAGTAGCTTTTGCAGGTCTCAGTATGCATCTTGATTCTATGCTTTAGCTCAGGTGATTCCTGTTCTTTACCTGAAAAACTCAATCACCCAGGAATGTTTTCTTGATTGTGTGCTCTCCTGTCATCCTAATCTGCTATTTACTTCTTATATTTCTTCTCACAGGATTCATGCATTTCTTTATCACAACATTTGCCAAACAATATTAAAACATTTTCTAATTTCTCTCTGAGTCACCAGGTCCCAGCACAGGCTAGGGAGTGCACATATTTTTATGTTACGGAGTTGAATGGTCAGAAGTAGGGAAACAATAGTTTCCTGAGAAGGCTGAAGTGCTGCACAGAGGTTCAGAGAGAAGCCTCTAAATCATTTTATAACTTGATCAGGATTTGTGAGGTCGAGCTGCCCACTCACCTTTGAAAACTCTTGTCACCCAACGTGCCTGAAGTTCAACCGTTGGGAAAATGGAACCAAGGGGCTGGATGAGACCCATGCAAGCAAGGGTTGACTTCTCTAGCTGAGGTGGAAATATGCATTTATACAGCAATACCATGTTATTCTCCACTTTAACAAGAGGATCTTCAAGGAAAGGGAAAGAGAACGTATATCCTGTGGCAAAGACAATGACATCAATGTTTTCCTCTACTGTGTCATCCTCAAAAATGGCGGCAGTTTCCTTGAGCTCCTTTACTCTTGGTTTCACCTTGATGGCTCCGTAGAGTATACGGCTTGGAAGATCATCATTCAGTATAGGTTCTTTCATGAGGTACCTGAGGTTCACAGAGAAAAATAAAAGCACTTAGAAAGACCTTTCACTGGGGAGTCTTGGATCTCTTGATATTTCTAGGGGAGTATTGGAAAATTCACAGCTTTCTGAAAACTTCATCCACAAAAGTCTATATTGATTCCTTAGCCTAACTATACCCTTATTATCTGATTTTATTCTCATTCCACACATCTATCCTCACAAGCAATAAAAGACTACATGTAGGTAATGGAAATGGAAGAAGAAAGCATCTCCAAGGGCTTAGGTAAATTCTGTGCCTATGGTGAACTTCTGAGTGACCTAGTAAATAGTAGCTGCTTGATGCCTCTACCAGGTTTTTGTTGTTTTTGGTTATTAGCTTTCATTATTTTGCTGTTTTATGTAATTCCTTTCTGATTAGAAATACAGAAGGGGAAATGCACCATATTAACCATGAGATCTACTATGGGATCAGTATGAAATTTAATTTATCAAATTAGGCTTCATGACATTTGCTTGTCTAGTGTCTGTGGAATCTCTATTTGTGGTACTGTGGATGGTAGAACAAAGTCAGCTTCTATCTCTGGAGTTCTTGTTCTCATGTTTGCAACTGATCTCTCTTTTTTAGAAATAAGAGAATACATCCTTCCTTTATCTCATCTTAGTATACAACGGTCACATGACTTTTGGTAAAAATTCTCAAGTCTTTTATTTTTTAAAGATGAAAGAGACTGTTATCAATGAAAGAAAATAAACATACCAAATGTTTGTTTGTACTTATTATTTCAATGATGTGTGACCTGAAGATGAACAAATATTTGCCTTTTGGCAGAGAAAGGAATATGTTCTCAACAGTGACCTGTGGGAGCGTCCTGTTGTTTACGGAGTTAGGAAAGCAAACTTGTCAGATGGAGAGTTACACCTTTCCCATCTCCTCAGTAAAAAAACTCATGGTCTCTTGAAGCTGTCTTCTCCAATGTCTGGCAACTCTGAGTTTTAAAAATTTCTTCCTACATTCTGCTTTCTTCTTTCTGGAGCAGCTTATAACACTGCCTGTCTACATTCACATTCTGGAGACAGACTCAATATTTAGCTCAGTGCTGGAATTACAACAGTGTATCACCATTCTCAGTTCTATAATACCTTCTTAAGTTTTTACTTTCTTTTTTTCTTTTAAAGTATCCACAGAACACATTTGAATTCAAAATCCTTGATCTATGTGGTACACATATTTTTATAATTTTAACTACCAGGTTAACAATTTAGATGTTTTATCAATCAGTACACCATGAAGAAAGCAAGATAACTCTTACTTGTTTTGAGGCTCAAGTCCATAATTTTCATGGTTGAACCACTGGTTCAACTGTTGTTCCATCATCCATTTGATGATTGTCCGTGGCAGGACATTTCGGAGCATGGAGCTAAACCTAGTGTGATATACCATATCCCAGGGGTAGCCCCCTTCAGAGATTCTACTCATTACCCAGGAACCGTGTCTGGTGCTGATAAACACCTGGAAAACAGCTTCAGTTAGTGCATTTTCCTTTGGGGAGGAATCCACTGCATGTATAATTGGCTCTAGAATTAGCCAAGGTTCTATTCTAAACAGGATTGACCTCAAAGTGGAGACATCCTTGTCATTGCCTTTTGGTAACTTTGCTTTCATAGAATGCATCAGTGACTTCTGTAGTGCCGGAGGAGCAGTGGCTACAAAGCCCAGAGAGGCCCGAAAGTGTGGCCTAGCATGCACGAAGACCTGGGTTGATTTCCTCAGTACCAGATACATAGAAAAAGCCACAAGTGGTGCTGTGGCTGAAGTGGTAGAGCTCTAGTCTCAAGAAAGCCTGAGGACAGTGCTAGGCCCTAAGTTCAAGCCTCAGGACTGGGAAAACAAAACAGCCCAGAGAACTTCAATTGCTACTCCTCCCAATATGACACAAGTTAAGCAGAGATTATTTCACCTGAGCAGCTTTCTTACTCAGCTCAACAGCAATATCAGAAGCCGAGTTTCCTATTCCGATCACCAGGATGCGTTTCCCTTCAAATCCACTTGGATGCTTGTACTGGCGGCTATGGAAATACTGACCTTTGAACTTCTCAATACCTGCGAAGAGAAGAGAGGAAGCTGTGAATGTTCCAATAAGCAATTTTGATAAGTATATTTCAATAAAATTGTATCATCAGCATTTCCCTTTTGTGGGGACAAGTGAAAAATAGATATTGTGCATACAGTACTTCGCTTGAAGTGCAAATATTTATTAGAGAAAATTAGAGTTTTGATGAATACAGGAGAGTCAGAGGCTGAATTCTAATGTTATTTCCCTATTTTAGATGTCTAATGTCACTTTAATTTTGCTTCAAAGATATTTTTAATAATGTGAAATTATGTTATTGTAATTATACATCATTCTGAATTGCCAATGCAAATGAAAAATAAAATATGTGAAAAGCTAGTTACACAAAGGTGTACAATGAGTGAGTAGAATGTTGGTGGTTAATTGCATATAAACCTGTCTTCTTTCCTAATCACTACTTTCATGTTCCCCAGAAAAGCATGATTTTCTTAAAGCATTTGTCTTTTGTGGTTGAGTTACTTGAAAGAACCAGGAAAGATTTGTTGCTTAAAATGGAGTAACCTGGGAGCTTGTTAGAAACACAAATCCTTAGCACACAAAACCTTCAAGAGCTACTAAAGCAGAAATTCTGGGATGGGGCCAGCAATTTGTATTTCTTTTAAACCTTCCAGACAGTCCTGTGTGTGGAACATCGATTTAGACTCTAAATCAATGATCAATCTAAATGTCAAAGTACTTGAGCAAGCTTTTATTGCCTTAGCTCTACCCTATAGCATTTGAGTCTTGGAAAATGAAGTTATAGCTGATAGGGCTTTGGATCCACCAAACATCTACTGTGAGGCCAGATGTGAGCCACTGTGTTAGATGTTTTCCTGAGGGCCCAGGGAAGGAAATGTTCTCTGAGGAAGAGGACTGGGGAGCATCAAGACAGCATCGCTGCAGAGATCCTTCTCTATCCTTGTGCTGTAGCACCAGGTGCTGCCAAGAATTCTCTCTGGTTAGACTGAACTGTGGGCACGGATCTGTGAGAAGGGTTAGAAATAGGCTAAGGTAGGTACATGGACAATAGTTTCTGCATAGAGAACCAATATACATGAGAATGCTCTGAAATTTGAGGAATGATTTAGGGACTTTGCAGGGTTAGTTGAGTTATTTGTATATGACAACCCAATGAGGTCAATGGAAACTAAGATGGCGTTTGGAATTGTTTTTTTTTTTTTCTTTCCAGCTCTGTTCAAACTTTATTGTTCTCTCCAGTCATGCTGGTAAATCCTGTCAATTCAAATTCCATACTCTTTAAATATACAGTTTTGGGGAGACCTACTTCAATAAGCTGAGTATTCCCACAGGCCTCACCTGGAAATGAATCCAGTGGGATATTGGGGATGATGTGATGACCACTGCACACCATCACTGCATCAAAGACATCACTTTTCTCCTTGCCATTGCGCTGGGTAACAACTTCCCACTGGCCAGAAGATGAGAAGTCTGGGCGTTTTTTCACACTAAGGACAGTTGTCTTGAACAAACACAGAAAAGGCAATGTTAATTATTCTGGCATAGAACAGATCTTGTTCAGGGCCTTGGAAATAGCAGTGATTAACGTGTTATGTATAACTTTATTTAGTTTTCTTTTTTGTTTTTTTGTTTTTGTGGGTCATGGGGTTTGAACTCTGGGCCTCGCGCTGTCCCTAAGCTCTTCTGCTCAAGACTACCGCCCAAGCCCTTGAGTCACAGCTCCACTTCCCATTTTCTAGAGGTTAATTGGAGATAAGAGTCTCACAGACTTCAGTGCCTGGGCCAGCTTTGAACCACAATCATCAGATCTCGGCCTCCTGAGTAGCTAGGATTACAAGCGTGAGCTACCACACCTGGGTAGTTTCCTTTTCCTTTCATTTCTTTCTTTTTTTTTTTCTGCAAGTTCTGAGGTTTGAGCTTATGGGCCTGGGTGCTGTCCCTGGGCTGCTTTTGCTTAAGGTCCTTGCTCTACCACTCGAGCCACAATACCACTTCCTCATGTAGTTTCCTTTTGAGTTCTTGCAGGCCATTGAGTGAAAATTCAACCAAGTATGCCTTCTTATCCTTTGGTAGGCATAATTAATTATATGCTGCTTTGTGCAGAACAGCTGATTCAGAAGCAAGATCAGTATGATAAGGGTGCCAAGTACTGAATAAAGACTTGAGTGAGACAAGAAAAGGAAGACAAGCCTAGACAATGTCACAAAATGATGTCAGACATTCCATGGGTTACTGGATAACCATTCCATTGGAATGGTTATCCAGTAACCCATGGAATGTTTGTCAAGAAGCTTTTGTAAGTCCACTTCCGTGTGAACTCTCAGAAAAAGAATTTCATGTGAAACTTCAGAGCATGATTGGCATATTATTACATCTCTCCAACAGTTGTTGATGTACTATTTTCCAAATAGTATATCACATTAGCAGTACAGTTCACAATCTCATCTGAATGAGAGTTCATCAGCTCATTGATTTGTTAAATACAGCTCACTCTCTAGAGTACTATTAGTTTTTAAAGGTGTTTACACATGTTTCCTGTCTGCTATGATCAAGAAGCAATGTCAAATAGAAGCAAAGCTTGTCATACTTGGAGAGATATGTCATATTCCTTTTCTTGTTTGAAAACATTTGACTCTCCTATGTAGTTTTCATGGCTTGGATAATTGTTACCCATAATTGAACGTTGAGGGCTTGGTATCTTGCCCATGGCATTATTGAGAAGTAGAGGAACCTTTAGGGGATGGAGAAGCTTAGATGGAGAAGGTTAATTCATTTGGGCATACCTTTAAGACCATATCAGGACTCAGGACCTCCCTCCTTCCCCACTTGCAGCTGCCATGAGGTGAGCAGCTTTGTTCTACCACGATATTCTTCCTTGCCACAGTCCCAAAGACAATGGACTGAAAGACCAGTGATCATGGACCAAAACCTCTGAACTGACTGAAAACTGATTTAGCAGTATATTCTTCAAATTTGTCATATTCATTTTCATTATACCAAACTAGTGATTTGTAAAACTGTCTCAGTTTAAACGTGTGGAATATTTAGTAGAAAGCTTGTAAAAGTACTCTGAAGTATGTGGGAAGTTCTCAGTGGAGAGTAAAGACTTTAGGTTAATGGATCAGCAGCTGTTTTATATAGAGGTTATTTAAAATGTGGTTGGAGGCCCAGGACCTTTGAAATTACACAGGAGCATGCAGAATCCCAGAACTCACCCAATGCCTGTTTCATGAGAATCCGTGCCTTGACAAGTTGTCCAGGCCACACTAACTCTCAGGAAGCATGAAAGTGTAGCACATGGAGGTATAGTCCTGTCAGAGTTTCTGGTATACGATCTGTGCTTTATAGGATATATCTACTAGGAATTAGATGGAAACTGCCCTAAGAAAAGCTGGACATGTTTAATAGTACCTAAAGTAATAGCCTACTATAAAAATCAACTATAAATGAGTACAATACAAGACTGATATAAAATTAGATTTAGTAAGAAAACAAAGTATGGTAAAAATGTAAGCCTTACTAACAGAAATGTTCCAGAAAAGGAATTTAAAATTCATTTTCTATGCAGTTACTATTTTTCGAAGTGTAAGATATTGGCAAAAATACAGTACATTGAACGAGTATATTGTGGTTTTTGTTGAACACTCAGGAAGAAGCAATCTCAGGTGTATTTCAAAATGGTCTGATCAACTTTATGTTGCTAGACATTTCACCAGGAAAACAATTGGCAAAATTTATTTCCATGTGCTTCTGAGATGAATGGGAAGTAGTAAGTTTATTTAACATAGTGAAGAAATCTCATTTCTATAGAGAAGTTAAAAGATAAAATGAGTTTAATTTCTTTGTATGTGTTATTTCAAGAATAGGAAGGTGGGAGAATTCAATTGTAAGAATAGACACTAGTTTAAAAGCAATCGTACTCTCCATTCATCATCAACCCATCATTTAAACTTTAAATGTTGACAGAATTGTTCTCATAATACACACATGTAAACTGAGAAACCCATTATCCCACTCCCACATATACTACCTGGAACTGAATATATTTTAGAAGATCAAACTTCTTTGCAAAAATCCTGAAGTATTCTAGGAGTTTAGAATTGTGCAGGAAGTTTGGGAAATCTTCAGGCATTGGAAAGTCACTGAAGCAGGACATTTCTTTGCTGGTGTTGGTGATGACGGAGTGATAGATGCTTGCTCGACCATCTTCCACATCTTCCTAGAGGATCAAGTAAAATGATTAGTCGTAATCATATGTTTAAAAATCATGTGATTCCTGACTGTTCCTACCTCTCAGCTTTGAGTGATATTCTTTCTTTCTCTCTCTCTTTCTCTCTCTCTTTCTCTCTCTCTCTCTTTCTCTCTCTTTCTCTCTCTTTCTTTCTTTCTTTCTTTCTTTGGATTTTATGAAATTGGCACCTGATTAATGAGGCTTTTATAAGAAAATTTAAATCATGCTCTCAAGACTTCCTTCTACATATGTCAAGAGTAAGACATAATTCAGATAAATAGTACTTGTTCCTTTGACTTAGGATTAGTGAGGGGGGGATGAAGATCTGTAAGAATTAATTAGTTGAAAAAAATTAATATGGTCCCACTTAACACTGTAGTCTCTTCTACAGAGTGACAGAAATGGAAACTAAAATATTCACTTTTAACCAGCTAGCACTGTAAATCATTTGTGTATTTCTTTCTTGTCCCCATTTTCAAGCAATCACTCCTTTCATGCCAAATCTTAAAAAAAAAATTTTTTTGCATGGTTTCAGGAAGTAATGGGTTTAAACTCAAGACTTTGCCCGAGGTTCACGGGAGCTCATTTGCTTGAGTCATACTTTTAACCCTTTTTGCTCTGGTTATTTTGGAGATATGATCAATCTCTTATTATTTCCTTTTACTGTTGCTGGGATGATTGATCGGTATTAGCATGCCCAACCTTTCTATTAAGATAGAGTCTCTTAACTCTCAAATCTCCTTGGGCTGACCTGGCACTGAAATCCTCCCCCTCTCAGCTTCACCAGTAAAGATTACTGACGTGAAACAAGGATGCCTGGCTTCCCCACCCCAACACATCAAATCTTTTGGTGAAGATTCCATAGGTTTTTGACAACAGCAGCATAAAGCTGGTGTGTAGAGGTGGCAGAGAGTTTGGGTCTGTCTCTTGTAGAGTGCAAGTTTGAAGTAGTCAGTCTGTGCCTCACGTTTCAGTTCCCTCATCTCTAGATCAGGGATGTGCTAGATGCTCAGTAGTACAGCCCATTGTCCCTGAGGAAGCTGTGAGCTTCCTCACAGTTGTCAATTACAGCTCTCTGTTCCTTACAGGATACAGGGCATCCCCGGTGGTACTCTGATACCAAATAACTGGCATAGTATGCTGATAATCACTATATGAGCTTTCTGAAGCAGGTTATACTTCACTTCAAAACATTATAAAAGGAGGAAAAAATGGAATGGTTGTCTGCTGTCTAAGTGAAAAGCTCTCTATCTGGGTCTCACAGCTTCCTAATTTCAAGGCCTAACAACACCCAGTATCAGTACCAAAGCTGGAACATGACATTTAAGACCTATGCCCAATGTCCAGTATCTTCTTCCCTTATGCCTTCCTATTTCTTTTTTTCTCATGTGTTCACCTATGCATCACTGATATTTTTAAAATGTATTTTTAGCCAGAGTTCTTTAAATCATTTACACTGCTTATGATGCTGCAGAGTGCTGTGTAAATTGAAGTGAGCTTTGCCTCTGGCCTACAAAGGCTTTTAATCTATAACACACACTTCTTTTATTAAAGAATTTATGAACCTTGATTTTTATATCATATTTTAAATGACATATTTAACAAATGAGTATTCAAGAAGGGAATCTCTATATACAATCACTGGCACTTAGATTTTAGAACACTGAAATTAGGCTGAGGGTTTGTATGTCATAGATACATATTAATCAATGTATTAAAACCTTACGTCTATAGAGTCACAGATTTTTATGTCTATGTAGTTGTGTTTTTATTTCCAATACCATGTCCATAGCATTGGGTACGTGAATAATGAGTCACTGCTCTTGTATTGTTTGGATCTAATAGCCACATATTAAGGATACCATGTGCCTTTTGTTCCTTTGGTCTTGATTTATCTCACTCAACATGATTTTCTCTAGATTCATCCACTTCCCTGCAAATGCAATTATTTTATCTTGTCTGTTGGCTATGTAGAATTTTATTTTATATATATATATATACACACACACACACAAATCACATTTTCTGTATCCATTCATCTGCAGTAGGGCATCTGGATTGTTTCCATCGCTTGGCTATAGTGAGTAGTGCAGAGATGAACATAGCTGAGCAAGTGTCCTTTTCATATTCTGGGTTATGATGTTCAGGGTAGGTGCCCAGGAGTGGTATGGTGGGATCATAGGGAAGGTTTATTTTTAGTTCTTTAAGAAACCTCCTCACTGCTTTCCAGAGTGGCTGAACTGGTTTACAATCCCATCAGCAGTGTAGTAGGGCTCCTTTTTCTCCACAATCCTGCCAGCATCTGTCATTATCTGAGTTCAAAATCTTGGCCATTCTTATTGGAGTAAGGTTGTATCTTAGGGTTGTTTTTATTTGCATTTCCTTTATGACCATGGATGATGAGCATTTTCTCATGTGTTTTCTGCTATTTTAATCTCTTCTTTTGATAAGTCTCTCTTTAGTTCCCTTGTCCATTTAATGATTGGTTTGTTGGGTTGGGGGGGTTAGTTTCTTGAGTTCCCTGTGGATACTGGATATTAAGCATTTGTCTGATGTATTATTGGCAAATATCTTTCCCCAGTTGGTTGGCTGTCGTTCTACTTTAGTAGCTATGCTTTTATCTGTGCAGAAACTTTTTTTTAGGTAGTCCCATTTATTGAGTCTCTCTCCAATTTGTTGTGACCCTGGGATTCTGTTCAGGAATGTTTTGCCTGTGCCTATGAGTTCCAGTGTCTCTCCTACTCTATTGTGTAGCAGTTTCAAGGTTTCTGGTCTGACATTGAGGTCTTTGATTCATTTTGAGCTAATGCTTGTGCATGACGAAAGGCTAGGGTCAGTTTTTAGTTTTCTGCATGTGGCTGCCCAGTTTTGCTAGCACCAATAATTGAATAGGCTGTGTTTGTTCCACTGTTTAATCTTTGGCTCCTTTGTCAAATACAAGTTGCCCATAGGTATGTAGTTTTATTTCTGGGTCTTCTATTCTGTTCCACTGATCTTCTGGTCTATTTTTGTGCCAATACCATGCTGTTTTTTGTTATTATGCCTCTATAGTAGAGTTTGAAGTCTGGTATTGTAATACCACCTGCATGGCTCTTTTTGCCTAGAATTGTTTTGGCTATTCTAGGTCTTCGCTTGTTCCATATGAACCTTTGGATTATATCTTCACTATATTGGTTCTCCCTATCCATGAGCCTGGGATGTCTTTTCATTTCCTGGTGTCCTCTTTAATTTCTTTCATTAGGCTTTTATAGTTTTCATTAAATAATTCTTTTACATCTTTGGTTAAGTTAATTTCTAAGTATTTTATTCTTTGGGGGGCTATCGCAAATGGGATACAACACACACTTTTGACATGCATCATTTATCTGGTCACTCATGCTTACTATTGGATTTTTTCCCAGAACAATATGTTTCACTTTTTTGGATCAGAATCAAAACATGGCAGGAACCTTGTTATCACCAACAGCTTATTAGCTTTCTAGACAATTAGACTTTACTGTGGTGTTATTGGTAAATATAGAATCCAAAAAGGGGACCAGGAGTTTGGCCTAGTGGTAGAGTGCTTGCCGAGCATGCACGAAGACTGGGGTTTGAGTCCTCGGTATCACATACATAGAAAAGCCTGAAGTGTTGCTGTGGCTCAAGTGGTACAGTGCTAGCCTTGAGGAAAACCCAAGGACAGTGCTCAGGCCCTGAGTTCAGTCCCCAGGACTGGCCAAAAGAAAAAAAGAAAAAGAAAAGAAAAGAAAAAGAAAAAAAAAGAATCCAAAAAGAGTTCACAGTAAAATATAAAGAAATTTCTGCCTTCTATACAGTTATATAAAGATCTGAACTTTGGATGGAAACAAAATAATGGCATTTTTTCTTTTCAAATATTAGCTTTGAATTGCATAATATTAACGTCACTTAGATGTGTAAACATTTTCTTTGTTGTTCAGCATGATGGAACACAATGATCTTAGCAAGCTGGAATGTCTGAATTTCTTACCTAACCAACTTCTCAAATTGGGAACAATTTCATTAAGTAAAGAAATACTACTTCCATTAAGCAAAGAAATAAAACTTCCAAACCCCATATCAGATATTTTTGTGAGTAGTTCAAAATAACGAATGAGGGTTTGAGAACCCAACTTAGTGAGATGATTCCTAATTTTATTACTTTTAATCTAAGGTTCTACAACCACGAACAGGTTATAGAAATCATATTTCTCATGTTCCTTTGTAAAATGTGGTGAATAAATAGCTCTTGCATCAAATAAGTCTCTCTGTAAGGCTTTACTAAGATGAGAAAATGAGTTTAGCGTAATGCCCAGCTCAACATATATTCTCAGTTTGCCTCTCTTACTGTCGCTGGCCACTGGAATTGAACTTACCAATGCAGCCATAGTGTTTCTTGTAAGTGTTTTATGCTATAACTAAAACTGTAGTCATTTTCTTGTTTTGTTTCCTTTCTTTCAAAGACTTAATAAATTGGCTTAAACTGTGTTTGGACTTTTCAGTCAGGTCAATTATATCAAGAATTTGAGTGATGAGAACAGAATCTGATTTCTTAGCCCATGTAGAAATCTTGGACAAAACTCTTCTCTGAGGTTTTTACTTGTGTTTACCAGCAAGCATTGTTGTCATCATGACTTTTCCAAAGAGTAAGTTATTGTTGAGTTGACTGGTAAACAGCAAATTAAAAAAGTTGTCTAGACAGGGTGCTGGTGGCACATGCCTATCTCTAATTCTAGTTATTCAAGAGGTTGAGATTTGAGGATCTTGGTTTGAAGCTAGCCCAGTCAGGAAAGTCCATGAGATTCCTATCTCCAATAAACCACTCAGAAAAAGCTGGAAGTGGTGCTGTGGCTAAAGTGCTAGAGTGCTAGGCTTGAGCAAACAAAGCTCAAAGACAGCACCCAGGTCCTGAGTTCAAGCTCCAGGACCAACACACACACACACACACACACACACACACACACACACACACACACACACACACACACAGTTGTCTGGCTGGGGTGGTAAAGCACTTAAGTTCCACATAGGATACTCTAGATGGTGGGCGGAGAGGGGGGTGGGTGGTGGAAAATGCAACACTTTGTCTCTAAATAGTGCTTCTTCTTCATATATTTAGTTATTTGCAGTGTCAATGTGTTTTAAAAAATGTAAATAAAATCAGTTTTTCCAGGAGTTTAAAGGGAAGATCAATAATAATGACTTTCTAAGTAAAATAGGTATCAAATTCTACCCAACCAAGGCCCCAAGCTTGAGGGATAAGGGGTAAACAGTATAAGTAGATTCTAGTTTCATATGCCATATCATTTCATGCTATTGTGTTGAATTAAAAATGGACATGAGCTTTGGGAAAGTGAAAACAAGGAGAGGCTTTACAAGCCACCAAGACAATGACACAGAGATGCCATTTTCAAAACTGGGAAATCTAGTTCATATAACTTAGAGGACTAACGTGTTTATTATTGAGGACTAATGTAGCTTAAGGTGGTATTTATGCATGAGTGCAGATAATCTGAACTGGTTTAAAATGATCTATTGGAAGACTTTCCTAACTCAAAAGTTTAAGAATGTCAGAAAACTAAGTTGACAGAGAACTGCTTTGGAATTTATGATCTTTTGAAATTTGTCTTTGGCTCTATTAAATTATGTTTATAATTATAACATCTTTGTACAAAATAATAATAATAATAATAATAATAATAATAATAATAATGTTTGTACAAAACTAACTTGAAGTTTAGTCCCGGCACTGAAGAGGCAGCAGGAGGAGGAAAACTTCGAGACTGGGTTTGCCAGATAGCAAGTTCAAGGCTAGCCTCTTGGAAGGGGGTGTTCATTTGAATCCCTTCTCCCCCTCCACAAAGCACAATCTCTTTGACCATAAGAACTATTTATTTGTGTGTTTCTAACACTCAGTACATCTGGAATATAGTCAACAGTCAGCACATTTGTTGAATGAATGACAAGTCCTTTATCTCTTCAGTGGAAACAAATGACAAAAAATGAGGGTTGAGTAGCATACCAAAAGAAGAAAATGGCATTGCTTATATGTGATATAAACTTCATTCTATTTTGCTGGCCACCCATAAAATCCTAGCTACTCAGGAGGCTGAGATCTGAGAATTGTGGTTTGAGTGAGAGTTCTGGATTCAAAGTCTTAGTACTGGCACAAAATCAAACAATTGAAAACAACCCCTCTGTTCTGTTTTATGCATAAAGCATACTTTTTTTTCTTGTAATCCTAGCTATTCAAGAGGCTGAGATCTAAGTCTGTAGTTGCAACCTAAACAATTAAATAATAATAACAACAGAAATAATAATAATAAAATTTGTGCAAAACTATATGTTTAGTATTGGGATTACAGTTTGAAGCCACCCAGCCAGGAATGTCCATGAGATTCTTATCTCCAATTAACCATCAGAAACCTTAAAGTGGCTTTGTGATTAAGAGTGGTAGAGTAACAGTATTTTTCCTAGTTTTCTGATGTATTATATATATGCATATTTGGTTATTTGAAGTTGGATAGGGAAGGAAGGAAAACAAGATGAGGGGCTGGGGCTGGGGGAGGGAAATGGGGACCAAGACATGTGAAAGGGTATCAATGTATGTGAAGTAATGTACATTCTATCTGGTGAATATAATATAACCCTTCTATTAATTACAATAAAAAATGTATGAAAAAAGTGGTAGAGTACTAGCTTTGACTAAAACTGCCCCACTCCAGAATTCAAGCTTCATTATTTCTTTAAAAATGTTATAGAAAAATCACTGAAAGTATTTTTAGATATACTGTATATACTTAGATTATAAAGTATTCTTAGATACATGAAGAGACCAATTGGACCATAGTATTATATACTTCATTGCCTGAGAGTTACACATATCTAATATGTTTTATTTCTCTAATTAGGCAGCAGAGTGAAAAAAATCTGTTCTGTTAAATTGTGCTGTGATAAATTATGAGAACTCCTTCATGCAAAACAAGATTGTTATCTCTTCTGGAAAGGAAATGGCTCTGCTCTAAATGAAAGCCTATGTGATCTGGTGCTCTAAGCACAGGGGGTTAATAAGCATATGCCAAAGAAAACAGAGAAAGGCTATAAGGGATAGCAGAAATTGATGGAAGAGATGTGTAGACCAGTGTAGGGATGTCATCACATGGCAAGTTGCAGGCGCCCTACCACTTACCCATACCCCCTAGTCCCTTTAGTCCTAGTTATTTTGAGATACTATTTCATGATTTTTCCCTGTTGACTGGCTAGACTGAAATTCTCCTATTTATGTCTTCCTTATAATTGTATGGCAGGCATATTTTACTAAACAGTTAACATTTTTAGTTGAAAAGAAGTTTCAGTATCTTTTTGCGTGGAGTAGCTTTGAATTGTGATCCTCTGATCTATGTCTCACATGCAACTGAGATTAGACTCATGAGTCACTCATCCTAGCTTGATCAATTTTTTTGTTCTGTTGTTGTTTGTTTTCTGTAGATAAAGTCTCACTGTATCCCTGACTGGTCTTGCACAATCAATCTTCCTGTCTCTGTCTGCTTTCCTAGTTTTGCAATTCAGATACATGCCTTCATGTTTGGCCTTACGAACAACTTCACAAGAATTTGGTGGCTGGCCATATTTATGTATGTTCCAAAGCAGAGAGACATAGCAAAGACAGAAAAATGTTTGAAATTTCATATAAACTTTCATTGACCAAAGATCAAAGCAACTAAGTAATATTGTTTATTCGCTTGATTTTCCATTTTATTTTTTTTTTGGTACTGGGGTTTCAACTTAAGTCCTTGAACTTCCTGGGCTGGTACTCTACCACTGAGGCCTGCTTCCAGCCCCTTTTGTATATATTGTTTACTTTTGATGTTGCTTCTTTTCTGCGTGGGTGCCTAGATCAAAATCTGTCTATTTTAGTTTCTTGTCATAGCTATGTTGTCAGGCATGTCACATCAGACCTAGTTTCTTCCGTGAAGATGGTATCTTGTGGTCTCTGTTGGCTGGTCACTGTGGTATCCCCAATCGTAGTCTTTCACATAGCTAGGATAACCAACATGTCCCACTGTACCCAGCTGCTGCTCGAGGAGGCATCTCAAACTTTTTTGCCCAGGCTAGCCTCAACCTGTAAGCCCCTCATCTCAGCCATCTAGGTATGCAGGATTGCAGGTTTGTGCAACCAATGGATGGGTCTAAACAATGTTTACTATACACAACTGGAAATTCATCCAAATAGGGTTAATTAAAAAACCTAGTCTCACAAGCATAGGATAACAGTGACTTGGATCATTAATTAGTCACATGGAAACGACCCTAGAGCTTTAACTGATCCCACGTAAGTATACATCATCAATATAATGGAAAATGGAAGCAAGATGTTGGGTCATGCATGTGTATTCTCAATATTGTGACTGATTCTGTTTACTGTGTACAACTTTAGGCGCCTGGGCAAGCAACTTTTTTCACGCTCTAGCTTGGGAATGATAATAGCTAATATAGGAGGGTCACAGGAATATAAACAGTATATGAAAATAATTTTACAGACACTGGTTTTTACTTCCCGAGTGCTGAAAAAAGCCCACCATCATGCTATGTTCATGGAGGTGTAGTATCTAAACCAAGAAAAGTATATGCCATAGTGGGAAACTGTCAGGCCAATTGTTTATAAATTTGCCATTCTCTATTGCCCACTGCAGTGCCCAGGATAGTCTTCATATTTTAAAAAATCTTGAATAAATTATTTTATTTGGATTCACATTTTATAAGACAAAAAGATTTTTCAGATTGTCTCTAAAGGAAAGGATCCACAATGGAGAGAGATCTCGAAATTATTTTAGGGAAAATAATTAAGATAACGGAGCCATTACCCCATCTCAATCTAGAAAACCAAGGTACACTGGTAATTTCCATGTGAATACAAGGTATCAGGAATGATAAAGAAAGAGGGGCAGGTAAATGGCTGGAAAAAATCTTCAGTCAAGTTATGTGTAGGGCTCTGGAATCATACATTTTAATTATTTTTCTATCAGCTATGTTCCCTTAGGCAAGTTCTTTATTTGACATCTCAATTTCCTATCCATAAATTGGCTATGAATTGTATAATCCCAAGGCCTATGATGTAATGTTATTAGCAAGAAAACTGAACAAGCCAAGTGCTTCTGTGCTGGAAAAAAGGGCTCAGAATCTAATGACTCATCCCTGTCCCCAAAATGACACAAGGGGGTGCTGGAGAGCCTTTGGAAAACATTCAGTATCAAAGCTCGTCATGGTTCACAGATTTTAATTTCTTGTTTGCTTGCCAGTGTTAAATTATCTTAGAATTGTATATACACATATAAAATGAATGACTAGCTCATTTCCAAACTGATTCTGGACAGAGAGCGGTGAAGAGGCAGGGTATACCTTGGGGGTGAACCTGGCAGCTCCCAATTCCCTTATCAGTACCTCCCTCCTCTGGGCAGTCTGGTCTCCTAGAACCAGCATCCTCGTGACCCCAGCCTGGGAATGTTTGCTTCAGATATGTTTCACTCCACAGATTGACAGTAGAGACAGCTACTTACGTTTCTCTAATGGGTGTCATCTTGAGAGAAGCTGGTGATGTGAAATTGATTACAGGCTCTAAACAAGTTGTATTTAACCCCCGAACAAGTAATGATGCTCGGTTGGTTCAGATTGTTAATTCAACTTCTTTAGTCCATTAGAGAATATCTCCAATATTGAAATTTCCTATACTGGGAATAGGCTCACTGAAATGTTGGGGACAAGAAGTAATAATTTCCTGGAATTCATCAAGTCTTATGGTTGCCAGATAACTTTAAGTAACTCTTATTTCTGCCAATGAATAAGAGATAATAATAAAGGACCATGGCTCTTATATATTAAGTCCCCAAATGAGTGATGGAACAAGACAGTAATTTATTATTGTATGGATATTTGTTATAATCTCTTCATTTTTCTCTTAGGTTAAAACAATGCCTAGAGACCAAAGTATATCACAATTGCCATCTGTAGATGAACCTAGAACAGATGAATGTCTTGGTTAAGGTACGAATGATCACTGGTTTTCTCACCCTTTCAGCAAAAGCCATAATGAATGTAATGACTGCTTCTTAGTAAGAAACAAAAGTGTCTTTCCCCCCCCCCCCAGTTTTGTTCTTTGCAAAGATACCTATTTGGATAGTCCTCCATCAAGTCTCATAAACTACAAAGCTCAGGGACAGCACCCAGGTCCAGAGTTCAAGCCCCATAACCAGCTAAAAACTATGCTGATGGTCATATACATTTGAGAAGGATGATATGAAGGAAATCATTTTGTGCTTGAGATTCAGATTGAAGAGCTAAGCACATATGCTGGGTGGCCTTGTCTTCCTCATGATTCGTCAATCTGTGGGAAGAACCTTCGATAGGCTCTGCCAATAGGAGAATCCACTCTTCATGGAGTTAAAAGTTTCCTTCTGTTTGGAATATACTCACAAACACCTTTAGCACAATTATGCAGTTACTGATCTTGAGTTCTGAACTTAAAGTTTCACTTTTAGTTGTAAGTAGGGACTTTAGTTCTTTGGAATCATATATGTCTGGGAATGAATGCAAATTCCTCTAGTTATGTGGCCGTAAATAATTCACTAAATCCTCCCATATTTTCTATTTTCTCATGTATATAAGATATATAGATGATTAATAACTAACCTCTAGTGAACTTTATTAGGAGTCAGGAACTATTCTAAATTCTTTTTTTTAACATAAACTATCTCACTTAATCATCAAGACAACACTGAGATAATTTCAGTTTTCTGTTTTCAGTTATTGAGTAAATGGAGGCACAGGGATGCAAATAACTTGCCCAGTGTCTCACAAGAAGGAGGTAGCAAGCCAGTAGAAAGGAGTAATTATAAATGCTTGGTAACTTAGTTTGAACTTACAGCCTTATGTTTGCTAGGGAGATGCTCTACCACTTGAGACGTGCTTTGGATCTTTCAGCTATTGTTATTTTTATAACAGCGACTAACTTCAACTGGTTGGTCTGGATTATGATCCTTCTATTTATCCTTCCTGAATAGTTGGGATGATAGGTACCACCACATCCAGTTTTTTTTAAACTGTAGTATTTTTTTTTTCTGATCAATCTTTTACTGTTATTTATGCCTAGTTGTTGATGGCTATTTCTCCATCTGTAAGTAGTGGTATAAGGGGTTTCAATTCCACATGTCAGTTTGTAAGCCATGAGTTTTCTATTGGTTGAGATGGAGGCATTGCACCTTTTTTCCTGGGCTGGCCTCTGACTGTCATCCTCCCAATCTCTGCCTCCTAAGTAGCTAGGAATACAGTTTTGAGCAACTGAAATAATTGCTGGCTGAAATAATTATGCACATCTTTATAAATGTCTATATATCTTTCTTTCTTTTTTGATCAGTCATGGGCTGGGTGCTGTCCCTGAGCTCTTCAGCTCAAGGCTACTGCCCTACCCCTTGAGCCACAGCACCACTTCTGGCTTTCTGGTAATTAATTGGAGATAAGCGTGTCACTGACTTTAATGCCCAGGCTGGGTTTGGACCTTGATCCTCAGATCTCAACCCCTGAGTAGCTAGGATTACAGGCATGAGCCACCATGCCCGGCTATCTTTCTTTAATGCAAATATCAAAGGACAGCTAGCATTACAAATGGAGTGACTTAAATTATTAGAAAACACTTAATAAAGAGTTTCATAGCAGTTATGCTAGAGTACAGTCAGTAAAGCTCAGAAAACAAATGTGGTTTATTTGTCAGACTAAAAAAGAAAGTCAGAAGCAAGGAGGATCTATTTTCTGAAGAAAGTGCATGGCTTATCAGGGGAACTAGAAATAATGTCTTGAAAAGAAAATCCCTCTTAGTTTTATTTTGAAAACTGGTCTGCAGTATGAATATATCCTCTAATTAGTCTATCAGGGATTAACAAAAGTATGTGCTGTAAGGCCATCGCTGGAAACAAAAGAAGAGATTCTTTACATGGCTGGACTGGTCAGCCAGGTTGGTACAGAACCAACCCAAGGGACAGGTGCTACCTTATGGCCTCTGATCCTGCATAAGTACACAAAAATAAAACTGCCTCAGAGTTGCTCATGAAAGCTGTCAGTAAGGTCCATCACTAGATAACTGCGATTCACTGTGAAATAGCAGCATCACTTTTCCAGAGGCACACAAATGGAATAAGTCTCACTTACTTTGAATCTCCACAGACCTCCGATATCTTCAGTCCTCTCAAAGCAGGTGGGCTCGAGTCCCTCATCCACACAGCACTTCAGAGAGATCAGGCCACTGACTCCAGCTCCAATCACCACCACCTTCTTTGCCATGGTTTCCTGTCAAGGAAATGACATTGATTAAGAGAGTGCTTATGGTGTGGTCAGGCTTTCAGCACTATACCAGTGATAATTTCATCAACGGCTCTAACTGAAGAAAAATATTTCTCTAATCAAATCTTACTCTCTTTTCCCCTTAAAGCAAGCTTAGTGGCCTTTGGCACTCTACTGAACATCTTGTTTTCAATGTCTTAGTTTCAGATTAAAAAGCAACCCATCCAACAAAGCTGACCAATTCAATAAATCAGTGCCAGGGATGAGAGCCAAAAGCTGGTTAAGTTCTTCAGAGCTGTGAGATTTTCCTGCTTAGCTTCTTTCCCTAAGCGATTGTCTTACCTCTGTGTTTCCTTTGTGGTACTCCCTTGGATGAACTAGTTTTCTCTGTCAGTTGTGTGCTGAGACAGGAGTTTTTAAGAGATAGAACTGGCTGTGAGAAATGGGTGGAGCTTTTCCTTCCTCCTTCTGCACCCTGGCAGCAGTATCTCTAAGGACTTTACTAGAAGGCCTGACATTAAGCAAGAGTCTCCTGTCCTGAGACCAAGAGTAGTGTGGAATGTGTTTATACTAACAACTATATACCAAACACATGGCATACAGATGGTTCAAAAATTATTGTTTTTTTAAATAATGGAAGCAAAAACTGTGCATTAGCAAACTGGTAAAAATGGATAACGAAAAACAAATGAACATCATTCCTAGTCTTACCAACAGGGAGGAACCATAACCACAGTTAATTTTTCAGGATGTTCTTACACAAACTTGCTACCATACACATATACACAAAAAAGCATTTTTCATCACTACTCATTCAAATCTTTGTTAAGTATATACCATATATGCACAGTCCTGTCAAGATTAGGGAAATACATAAGTACATTTTTAAGATGGTGCTGTCTCTCATTATAATCTAATGATAGTGACAAGCAGTTTAGCATAAACTGCAGAAAATGAGTTACAAGTAAATATTTGCTCCTGAGGAAGAAAAACTACCTTTTTGTTACAGTGTATATTGACACAAAACACTGCTATTATATAATATAGCCCCACTGTTAATCCTTTTTAAAAAATGCTGATTGTTCCCAGAAAAGTATTATCCTGTAACATCATTGTGAATGGTTTCATCTTATCTTTAAAATTGGCTGTAAAAAATGTACTAGATTCAGAATCCAAGGAAATGTTATTCACTACAAACTATACATATACAGACATGGGGCCCAATCAGAGTGGTATCAGCTCGGCCTTGCACCAGCCAGGTGCCTTAGATCCTGTGGAGGTCAAAGCCTACAGCTCTTCACCCTGCCAATGCTTCTCTCCATAAACTTTATCAAGTCGAGAGTTTCTGAACATGTGGAAAATGACACTCTAAATCTTCTCTGCTCACTGATTGGTACTACCACTTATGAGTACTGGGAAGATGGAATGAATTAATATATTACAGGGGTTATCGCCGGCTACATGGAAAGTATGAAGGAAATCATTTTTGTTATTCTTACAATTATCATTATTCAGTAGTGTGTTCAAATATGCTCTTCAATTTCTTTTTCAAATTATTAGCAAGCAAGTCAAAAAAACTGAGGAAATCTGCTTACTGGTGAGATGTGCAATTGGCAGCAAGATTTCAAAAAACCCACCTCAGAATCATGTTCATCTCCTAAGTAATAAACAGAGCGACATGCTCCACTAGTTATTAAGAAAAAAAATAAAATTGGCTGTAAAAGTTGAAATGACTTAAAACATCCAATTAACATCATGGAAAGTGAATCTGCAATAATGTGCAAAAGGTTGAGCACAAATGAGTCTAGCATTAGAAAGTTAAATTTGAATCACTTTGAGGATTTCCTTTTAGCAAGTTTATTATAAATATACGAGCATATACAAAACCTTATTTACAGGGCCGGGAGTTTGGCCTAGTGGTAGAGTGCTTGCCTAGCATGCACGAAGACTGGGGTTCAATTCTTCGGTACCACATACATAGAAAAAAGCTGAAAGTGTGCTGAAACTCAAGTGGTAGAACTCTAGCCTTGAGAAAGTCCAAGCAGAGTGCTCAGGCCCTGAGCTCAAGCCTAGGACTGGCAAAAAAAAAAAAAAGAATCAAGGTTCAGAAAAAAACAAGCATTTTTAACTTGAGGTTTTCTTTTCTGTTTATGCTGGTAATTTTTTATTTAAGGAAGCATTTCTTTTTCCATACTAGGGAATTAAGCTCAGGGCCTTGTGCATGCTAGGCAAGTGCCCTAATACTTGTGCCATGCCTCTAGACCTTTCATTTACAATTTATATTCCTCAGATTTCTGTGATTACGGGCACTCACCATCACACCTGGCTATATTAAAACTTTTGTGTGTGTGTGTTGTGGTCGTGGGGCTTGAAAACAGGGCCTGGGTACTATCCCTGAGCTTCTTTGCTCAAGCATATCACTTGGAGCCATAGCTCCACACGTGGCTTTTTCGTGGTCAATTGGAGATAAGTCTCATAAACTTTCCTGCCTAGCCTGGCTTTGAACTACAATCCTGAGATCTCAGCCTCCTGAAGTAGCCAGGATTACAAGTGTGATCCTGTGGTGCCATACCTTGTGAACACTTGTCACAGTTGCCTGAATCCTGTTTAGTTGAGAATGTAGATTTCCAACTAACATTTCTTATGTCTTGGTGGCAGGCACTATTTCTGATAAATTACTGTTCTTGAGTGAATAGGCAGATTGTATTCCTGATCTCACAGAATTTGTGTTTTTGTCACAGGCTGATTCTCTCAGGTTCTGACTATGGCTGCCTGTCTCTAGACTACTCATTCTGCTGTGATTCAGGTCTTATTCTGAGTGTTTTTCTCTGCTTGTGTATCTATTGGCTTATATGAGCTAAATTGGAACATGGAACATCTTCCTCTCGATTGCCTTCTTAGGCCTGATAGAGAACTGGATAATTGTTCTTTTGCTTAGGACCTCAGTTATGAATATTAACATTTATTAAAAGACTAAATGAGGAGACTAGAAAGCCCTCATGTAACTTGGTATAGTCCAACTGAAGCAAGTAAAGGACTCTGCCCCACAAGCTGGTAAGGACTTTAAGGACTCTGAGATATTTCACATAAACTCCTTAGATCAGCATTGAACAGTTCCTGTGTGCCAGCCACTAGCCAACTGCTGCAGATATAAACAAACTAGCCCAGCTCCTTGACTTTGGCTGCTGGTGGAGGGAGACTGACAGTTACTCCATGAAATGAAGTAAGAAGTAGATAATAATGGGAACTGTAAAAATTTAAAAAAAGTAAAGCATGACAGTTTAGGATGTTTAGAGTATTTGGGGAGCATTATTTCCCCTAATATTTCCCAAACTGAACTTGAGCATGAGAAAATGCCCTGTCCATCTAATGACTAGAACAGTCAACTGTTTGACAGGAGTAGCTGACAGCATAGATAAGCACCAAGGATGGTGAGACCAAAGAGCTGACCACATTCCCCAGACACAAAGCAAAATAAATTAAGTGACTTCCTTCATAGTTAAGTCACCAAGTTTGTGAACAGCTCATGAACAATTTTTTAATGTGTTTACCATCTCTTCCATAATTAGTTATGGCATCATGAAGCCTTGTCAGTAATAACTGAACGTCAAACAGAGATGAACAAAAGCCTTGGTATGTTACCACATTGTTGAACTGAGTGGACCCTTGGGAGATGACAGGAACAGATGGCCTGCTTCTTTCCTAGTGATAACCTCTGTGGAGACCCCAAAGCCATTTTATATCAAAGTAGACATACATCCATGAGCATTAGCTGAGGAGCAGGCACCTGCTGGCACTAATACCAGCTGCCAAGCTTGCTCTATGGCGTTATTAGTCCTGGCTAGAAAATGACATTTAGTATGCCACGTACCAACAACCTCCCTGAGAGAATAAGTCCATGCAAGCAAATGAGCCATGGGATAGCTTTGTCTTAGTAAACTCTTGTTTTAAGTTCTTGCTATTCTAAAAGTGTTTGCTCTTCTCTGGATAAATACCCAAGGCAGGAGTTGCTAAGTCAAAGTGTTTGCATGTTTTTAAGATAACAGAAGACCTGGAGGTCTTGTTAATATGAAGGTAGAGATTTGGAGTGTCTGAGATTTTTTATTTCCAACAAGCTTGCATATGATCCCGAGGGTTCTCTCAACCATATTTTCTGATGGTAATATGTTTTATAATGTTTTGCTAAATTTCTTTCCAGAAAACAACACATTTTAATGATCTTTTGTATTTACAAAGTGTAAATTGTAAAAAGACTTTCATGCACATGACTTTGCTATTGTTTATATTGTCCTATGCAGGACTTCGAGCATTACCACCTAGTCCTGCTCTTGGAACCAGGCTTGAGTTAGCTGTCATTCCTTGTTACTAACGTTTAAGAATTACTAGGATGGTGATGGGTTTTCTTGAAACCCCCACATGAAGAGCCCTTGAAGAAATGTCCAGTGCTTGTCCTAGGGGATATGTGTATTAAAGTTTAATAACTGCTTTCAAGAAGCCTGCTTCATTGAGAGGCCACGTGATTATGTTTTACATAGAATATAGGAAACTATTTGGGAATGTTAACCAAAAACTGAATTTTTTTCCCTCTGCTCATCGAAGAATTTGCTAGTCAAAATGCTGTACAAATATACAATGTGATTTGTTGTTTGTTTGGTGTCTTAGAAGTTCTGGGTGTTGGATTCTGGTTTTCCTCCTTGATAGGAAGGCACTCTACCCCTTAAGCCACAGGCTAGTGGCTCAAGTTAATTGTTTGCTTTAGTGAATTTTTTTGGATAGAGTCTTATAGTTTTGCCTGGGACTCGCCTCAGATCACAATCCTCCAGCCTATGCTGCAGGCGCAGATGTGCTCATAGGCATGTGCTACTGCACATGGAAGTGCATGAATTGTTTCTCATTGCAAGTACAGGGCCTGAGAGCAGATGCTTGTCATTAACAGTTAAAATTCTAAGACAGACGTGGAGATTCTGAGATGATTTTGGATTTGTAGGTACCTACTTACTGAAGGGGTATGGTAGGCGATGGCCTTATTCTCCAGCACACATGGTAGGCCACCGGGAGTCCCTCTAAGCCACTCCTGGAAGGTGTCATTAGGAATACTGTTGTGAGAGCAATACACTTGCCATCCGTCATCTCTATAATGTCTTCTTCCACTTCTCAGAAATCTTGCTGTCTCCTTCCTTTCTTCCTTCCTTTTTTTCTTTCAAAATAAAACCAAACAAACATGTCCTAGGCCACTGCTGGGGAGTCTCTTGACCACTTGAACATCTTTTCTTTGGCTTTAGCTATTTTTCAGATAGGTAACACAGTTTTTGCTGGGGCTGGTCTTGATTATCAATGTTTTTCCTCCTGAGTGGTTTGGTTATGCAGGAGTGAGCAGTTGTGCTCAATCAAGAAAATTCATACTGCATGACACATGCTGACAAGCCAAGAGCTGACAAGTTTTCTCCATAAGACTGCTGATTTTCTGTTTGGAAGAGTTCATTAGTATTTCCTGTGTGATGGGCATAACCCTATATTAATCCCACACAGTCCTCATGTGATATGTTTTCTGAGCCAGTTTTAAAACTCCCTCTGGAGCTTCTGGATTAGGAAGGAGAATGAGCAAGCACCTTTACCTCCCTTCTTTACGTCTCATGGAAGAATAGGTGAGTTACACAGAAACAGTTCAACTATGTCAGCTGTGAGAAGGGGGCATGTTCTGTGGCCTAGATTTTAAGTAAAAGAGAAAAGAGAAAAGAAAAACAAAAATATCTCCCCCAATTTTAAGTTCCTTATGCCTGTAATCCTCGCTACTTAAGAGGCAGAAATCTGTAAGACTGCAATTTGAAGCTGGCTGGGAAGATGTAACCAGTAAAATACTAGATACATGGTCAAGTGGTAGAGAGCAAGAAAGCCAAAGCAAAAACATGAGGCTGTGAATATATAGTACTGGCATACACACACTCAAATTTTACTTTATTGAGATATAACTCATGCAGTGAATCACTCACCCATTTACAGGGTAACATTCAACAGCGATAGCAGACTCAGAGAATTCGGCCATCACCAACCCAAATCAAGTTTAGAACGTTTTCATCACTCCTTAAAGAACAACTGTGAGCAATCTCACTTCCGGTCTGATTTCCCTCCAGTTTCCTGCTCCTGGCCTCAGGCAAGTACTAATTTGCTTTCCAGATAGATTTGCCTAATATGAACATTTCAAATAAATTTAATGCTGTCATTCCTTTTCTTTTAAAGAGTTTTGGTGACTGGCATCTTTTGCTGAGCCTTGTGTCTGCCGTATTCATCCACACTGTAGCATGTGTGTTAGGGCTGTATTACTCTTCTTCGCTGAATAGTATTTCATTGTATGGGTACCATACTTTACTTACCCATTTATCAGTTGTTAGATATTTGAGTAGACTTCTCGGGTAGCAGGGGTAATGCTGACTTTGTGTTTTTGTGGGGTCATATGTTTTCATTTGTTTTGGATGTGTAAACAGCAGTGTAATTGCTGGGTCATATTGTGACTCTATGGTTAGCATTGGAGGACTGCTAGATTGTTTCCAAAGCAGCTGCACAGTTTTACCTCCTGCCTGCAATGTATGAATGTTCCCATTGCTTCACATCCTCTCTGTATTTGTCTTAATTCTAGTCATGATAGTAGGCAGGAAAGGGAATCTTATTGTGGTTCTGATTTGCATTTTTATTAATAGTTTATGATGGTTATCACCTTTCAGTATCTGGGATGTGTGTGTGTGTGTGTGTGTGTGTGCGCGCGCAAGCACGCATGCAATGATTTATTTATTTATTTGAGAAATACCTGTTCAGATCTCGTGGTCCATTTTGTTACCTTCTTAATGACTTGAAAGACTTCTTTATATATTTTAGATGCAAGTCCTTTATCAGATGCATGATTTTCACCTGGTTTCTCTTCATTACCATTTAACTTTCTTAGTGATGCTATTTGAAGCGCCAAAGTTTTCCTTTTTTTTTTTTGCCAGTCCTCGGCTTGAGCTCAGGGCCTGAGCACTGTCCTTGGACTTTCTCAAGGCTAGAGCTCTACCACGTGAGCCACAGCACCACTTCCAGCTTTTTTTTCTGTGTATGTGGTACCGAGGAATCAAGCCCGGGTCTTTGTGCATGCTAAGAAAGCACTCTACCACTAGGCCAAACTCCCGGCCCTAAAAGTTTTCCTTTTATTGATTAATTAATTTATTGCTGGTTCCTGGGGCTTGAACTCAGTACCCGGGCACTTTCCCTGAGCTCTTTTTGCCAAGGCTAGCACTCTACAAGGTGAGCCACAGCACCACTTCTGGCCTTTTCTGTAATGAACTGGAGAACGAGTTGAAAACTTTTTTACCCAGCTGGCTTCGAACTGTGATCCTCAGATCTCAACCTCCTGAGTAGCTAGGATTACAGGCATGAGGCACTAGCACTCAGCCAAATTTTTTTCCTTTTCATAAACTATTTGTTTTCTTTTTCTTTGCATGCATGTGTGTTATATTGGAGACATCTTTACCCACTCATGGGTTGGATTTGATGAAATTTCTAAAAATTGAAATTGGCATGGCATTACCTTGACACCAGAAGAGATGTGACTCAGGAAACGTGGTGGAAGCCTGGGGCCAAGGTGGGAAATCCCTTACCCGAGGATATGAAGACTGCTAACACTTCCCGTTCATGTAGTACTTACTGTTTGCCAGAGCTTGTCTAAGTTTTTCCTGCATAACTTTGCTTGACTGTTACATAATTCTTGGAGAGAGCTAACCTTGGTAGCTTGAAGTTTTCAGTCAGATTCATGCAAGAACTGAGTAAAATGATGAAAATCACCCAAGTAGGGCTTTGAGTTTAGGCCATCTGTGATCATAAGATGATGAGTTCTTCTTTTTAAAAAATTTTACTTTCTTGTTATTTTAGAGGTGATATACAGAGGGTTTACATGTACATGAGTCAGGCAATAAGTACATTTCCTTCCATATAATGTCATTTCTTCCCTCACTCTCCTCCATTCCCTCTCTCCCATCTCCAACAGGATCACAATATTTACTGTTATCTTCTAACCAAGGTAGTTTTCATTTGCCCAAAGCACTTTGCTATTTCCTTTAGGACGAGTCCGTTGGTGACTATCTTATTTCCCTTTGGGGTTATAAATGACTCTATCTTTTTTATATTTCTAAAATGCATAGTGGCAGTATTGGCAATAGTTTTCACACAACACAGTAGACAATAACCATTTATTTCTTTTGTGGGTTCCCATTATTTCCATGGAGAAGTTGTTAGTCTTACTGTTTGTCTGTTGTTCCTTTTTATACTCTGGTGATATGTTCTTAAAATGTACTCCTTGTGCTTTGATTTGATTCATTTTACTAGCAGGGGCACAGGTTATCTTCTGGGGCATTCTGGAAGGCAAGTTTTTTATAGGTCACAAAGGCCTCCGGTGTTTTCCAACTCTGCCTTCAGAAACTTGAACTTCAGAAGCTTTTATTATCTTTAATTGTACAAAGGGCTTTCAATTCAACATTCCAGCTTATCAGCATAATGCATCTTGATCAATGTCACCCCTTTGATAACTCTCCCCAGTCTCTACTAACACTAATCAGTTTTCTCAGTACCATTTTCACATATTTATATTGAATATTATGACTGTATTCTCTCTCTCTCTCTCTCTCTCTCTCTCTCTCTCTCTCTCTCTCTCTCTCTCTCTCTCTCTCTCTCTCTCTCTCTCTCCATTTAGGATCTAGATTCTTCATGTCTTGATAATCCTCTGATAATTTAAGTACTTTTTTTTTTGATCTGTCATGGGGTTTGAACTCTGGGCCCCGGTGCTGTTCTTGAGCTCTTCAGCTCAAGGCTAGCACTCTACCACTGAGCCATAGTGCCACTTCCTTGAAGTAATTTTTTGAATGAATGTCTCTATAGTTATTTAATAGTTCTCAGTGGACTAGTCTGATAAAACAGTCAGTAGGCCATAGAATAGCCAGACAATGACAATAACTTTCAGTCATTTAAAAATAGTTTTGGACATCTCTGTTTTCTATAGGTCCAGAAAAAATATTGAATTTCTTCTGGCTTTGTTTCTTCATCTTGCCAATAGGGTATTGTTGGTCACCTTTATGAAATGTCATTTTTGTCATAGCTAGCCTTTATTGCATAACACTGTATTTGCCCATCCTCAGACAGCCTCTTCCTACTTCCCTATTGCACTACAAATGTGGAGACACAGATTTCTTTAAAAAAATTACAAATACACTTAAACATCATTTAGATACATAGAAGATACAATATTACTTATACTCAAAGACTCACTGCCTCCTTACAACCCTCTTTGTGCCACTCCCTGACTTTATCTCTTGTTTGCCTGCCAAGCATAATACATTCTTAAATGTATCAACAACAATTTTCTGTTTTAGTTTTGCTACAGGTTGATTTTATTTCACCAGGGACCATTTCTAGCAGGGGATAAGTCTAATCACTTAGCACCTAGCACATACACTGTAGGGAAAAAGCAGTTATATCTTGCCTTTCATGGACTCATTCTTTAAATTAATACCTATGTATATGTCTACAAATAAAAATCTGAAATGAGAGTAGAGATGTTTATACAGCAACCTGTCCCCTAGGATCTCCTTCTCCAACTGAAACAGCTGGAAAAAAAATAAATTCTCTACCCAAATAGGCCCAAGTACAAGTTAAAGAAAGAAAATGCCCAGGCTGACATCTGAACAGAGCACAAACTATTGTGAAGGAATTATAGATACTAGTGACTTAAAGGACCAGAAGTCACTGCAAAGAATTGTCAGGGTATGTGGGGACAGATGTGATGTAAAAGATAGGCTACATTCAGAGAGAATATTTTTTATTAGCTTGCATTAGCTACACAGAGGAAGATTGCAATGTTCATTTCCACACATGTTTACAATACAATCTCACTCCATCTATCATTGTCCTTTTCCCTCTTCTTCCCCTACCAAAACAATTTCAGCAGGTTTCCTTGTTCAGCTTATATTCACTCTCTTTAAAAATGTATTTCAAAAGTGCTTCACCATTTATATACAGAGAAAGCCTTTGTAATATGTACCTTGGAGGGGGCAAATGGAAAAAAGAAAGAGGACAGGGGTTTTGACATTTGGAAATAAAAGAAGAAGAAAAATGGAAGGAAAAAATTAAAATCCTCTAAAATGAGGAATACAGCTTTTATAAAATTGAGAGGACTTACCCTACAATTAAAACAGATGAAAAGGAAACATAAATATCTGAACTTTTCTATTCACTCAGAAGAGGGCACCATTAGATGCAAAATCTAGCAAAATGATCAAATGTAAAATCAAGGGAGATGGAAGTGATCTATGTGCAGATAGCTAAATGGAAGGGAGGAATAAAGGAAAGAGAAAGGAAGAGAGGACACTAGTATTGTTGGTATCAGAATGAAACTGCAGTAACATAAACACTAATGAAGGAAGCATTAATGACTAAATGAATTATATGTGTATAAAGTAATGCATCATGTAATAAAAACAAGTGAAATGAAATTGCTTATCTTAAAAAGCATGAAGCCCACAAAGATAACATTAAGCAAAAAATTAAATAGTACATAGAAATGACTGACACAGTCTTACTAGTTTTTAATTTATGGTATTAGAAAAAATTTCAGGCAAAGAGACTGACTAATGTTTACCTTTTAGGATACCAGTATATTTTATATCAGTGTAATTTAGTGGCAAATTTAAAAATAATGATTTATTTTTCCATAAATGCAGTATTATTGCTTTCAAGTATGACACGGGCCTTGGGAGACACTTTCTTAGCAGAAACACTTGTTAGTAATTGTCCTAATTCTGTACTTTTAATGGATTTTTGTGTTATAGTAGTTCCTAGTTCTAGTTTGTTTAAAGATTTCCCATTGATTTGCTCAGTTTATTCATTTGCTTTTCAGATTTAGAAAGAGAAGTCATATCTAGAGAAAGGCCAGAAAAAGGTGGTCTCTTTTCCTTGCCATTGTGAAGAAAGCTAATGAGAGAAAAGCATATAAATGAATTTGATTACAGTTTTATGTGACATGGGAGTTCTAAAATGGAACATTTAAAGACCCAGCATAGGCAAAATGATGTCTCCAGTGGTACAGCACTCAAGAGATTGAACTCAAACCCTAGGACAGCCAAATAAAGCAAAAAAACAGGGTGAATAGCCACTAATGCTTAGGCTTGATGAAGCATGAATAACTGTGTAGAAAAATACAATTGGGTTTGTCTGTTTCTATTTTCTTGGCCTCTCTTTGCTAGATTCCTTTCTAGGCATGGATCAGGACTCTTTATGGAATGAGGATCTTGTGACTTACTATCAGAAAGGCAAGGCAGAGAATTCCATTATGACTGACACTTACAGAGACAAGTGGAAAAAAGTGAGGATAGTATTTCTAGGTTGTATGGCTCAATTGGGGGAAATGGTACTAGCTCTTATGCCTTACCTTTGGGAAAAGGAACTCTAGTTTCTGTTGTTTGCTTCGGGGAACATGAAAGATGAGAAACAAAGAGGTCAGAGTGAAGCTGTGCTTCTGAGGCCTTCAAGTTGTAGCATCATTAGCCAAACCCTAAATCTAGTGAAAGTAAACTTTAGGCCACAAAGTACTATGATATCAATCCTACAGACAGTTTTGGTGAGACTTAGGAAGCATTTTTTTCCCTATAAAGCCTCTCAGGAAGGAGGATGCTGAAATCTCCTGATCACTATTAGAAGGTGATAGGGGGATTTGAATCGTTTGGGGGGGGCATGTTTCATGGCCAGACTTGTGGCAAATAATGGCAGAGAGATCAGGATGGCTGGGCTACTGCAAGCTGCTGCCACCTTGCTGCGCATCTCAGTGTTTAGCTGAATGATCCATTGTGAAGCCCCAGTCACACAGGTTAACTGGAGACTTTCATAATTCTATTATGTCTACCTTTCTCATGTACAGAGCAAAGTGCCTTGCTTCTATTGTGCTAGGAACTGCTGAATGTTTACCCGCAGAATGAGCACTGTGAGTTTACTGCTAGTTCATAGCCTTGGTTTAACTTTTTTCTTTAGTTTATCAGCAATTATTTGTTCTTATAAAGAACATTCCAGTGAGTCCGTAACTCCCTCACCACAGCCTTTTCCAGCAGAAGCTTCGTAAGTACTGTTATGAAATGTTGGTTGAAAACAAAACAAGCATGGCCAAAAAAAATTCTCTGCCATCTGAATCCAGGGAGTGGTAATATGACACAATGAACATTGTGCCACTGGGAAAGCAAGAAAATGATTTCCAGTTGAGGCTGGCTTTGTATATGACCTAATTTTTCCCACCTCTTAAAACAATCTTAGAAAAATAGCACAAGTAATATGAAAGCATCACTAAAAATATCAAAAAAATACCAAAGTTAATAGAAAAAAATTAACAACACTTATCTTTTCCTCCCATTCTCAGTCTTACCCAATATTCAGAGAAAAACCACTGATGACAAAGGGCTTTTGTTTATTTCTGGTATATAAAGCACTCAATAACATAAACACAATATAAACATGTAAGTTACATAAATGAGAAAATATTGTGCATATTTTAGAGAATGTATTTTAGAGAATATTCCATATCAGTCTTTATAAATATGGGTCTCATATTTTACTGTATTCTGTTTTATATTGTAATGAATATTTGAGATATGACTACTTGTTTTTATTCATTTATATATCACATGCAAGACATCTTAGGTTTCAATAAGATCACTATTTTTTAATCAATCTAACACTTCACTTTTAAGTTTTGGTCAGGCATCTGTGGTTCCTGAATTTTAGGGGGATTTTATAGAACACTTTCTGCCCACCATTAAGAGGGAATGGTGGAATTCTGCTGTTCTGAGCTTGGCTGGTCTCACTCACCATGATGGTTTCCAGTTTTACCAATTTTCCTGAAAACTGCCTGAGATGATAAAGATACATGCGCCCAGGAGTGTGGCCTAGTGGTAGAGGGCTCACATAGCATGCATGAAGCCCTGGGTTCGATTCCTTGGTACCATAGACACTGAAAAAGCTGGAAGTGGCTCAAGTGGCAGAGCATTAGCCTTGAGCAAAAAGTGTCCAAGGACAGTGCCCAGGCCCTGAAACATCTGTTATATGGGTGAGTCCCTTAGTGTTAATCCTCATTAGATGATTAGCATGGAAGGATATTATGAAATCTGTGACACATAGCACTTCAGCTGTCTGAAGAGGTCAGGCACAATAGCTCAAACCTGAAATCCTAGCCTCTGAGAAGGTGTCCCAGGACAGTGCCCAGACCCAGAGTTCAAGCCCTGTGACTGACCAAGAAAGAAAAAAGCCTGAAAACTTTCCTATTCATGAAGAGGTTAACAAACCTAGGTGTTAGGGGTTCTAGTTTTACCAGTTCTTTCATTCTAAGATTACATATATATTATATATGTGTGTGTGTATTTATATAGTTGGTGAAGCATCACTCATTAATTGTAAGCAGAGGAGAGTAGGAAAAGGTCACTTCCATTGAGTGTTAGGTATTATTTCTTTTTTCAGTGCTGGGGATTAGACTTAGGATACCATACTTGTGCTACATCCCCAACCCAAGATAGAAAATTTAAATGGACCCTTGATACTTTGAAAGTAAACATCTCTGAACTCCATTCACATTTCCTTGGTAATCTTCATAAAATTTTTAGATTCTATTACACACATATGTGTGTTTATATGCATGTACACATGCAACAATACAAATGAATTAGAGAATTTTTCTAGATAAGATTATCTTGTATCTATTTTATAGGTAAGTGTTATGTCTATATAATACATACATGTGTATGCATATACATTGTGTATATTACACATACACATTTAGATACATGTGCATATATGTGTATTGCATATATACATATATAGGCACAATGAATTTAATTATATCTGTAGAGTTCTACTGATTTCCTATGAGAAGGATGCAGCATGGGTGAGGACAAACATGTCGTTTTGGTTCTAAATGCTCTTGTGTGCTATTTAGAGGAAATAGCTAATGGAATGAGTGCTGCATTAAAGTGGAAGAGGCTTAGCTTTACTCTTAATCCCTGCACTACTTTAAAGTGTCAGTTTCCTCATTCTAAAGCAGGGCAGGGTAGTGTTAATACTTACAGGAAATTCTATAATTATTAATGGAGAAATGTTTATAAAAGATTTAAATATGATACAACATATAAATAACATAGAGAATATAATCAACATTAAGAAATTTCTTTGATTATAATATGTGACCTATTATTATATATCATGTGCTAATTTATGTTGGAATTTTAAAAGGAAAGTGTATATATGATATACCTATATATAATATATAGGTATATATATGTTTACACACATACATATATGTACACACACACACACACACACACACACACACACACACACACACGGGGTCAGGCACCCTGAAAAATCCAGCGAGGGCTTTGTCTTAGTTGAGCAATTTGGCTAGGAGGAAAATTAATGCTTTTTGTTTGTTTTTGTCAGTTGGGGGCTTGAACTCTGAGCCTGGGCATCTCCCTGAGCTCTTCAGCTCAAGGCTGCTGCCCTACCCTTTGAGCCACAGCACCACTTTTGCTTTTCTAGTGGTCAAGAATCTCATGGACTTTAATGCCAGGGCTGGCTTTGAACTGTGATCCTCAGATCTCAGCCTCCTGAGTAGCTAGGATTACAGGCATGAGCCACCACACCTGGCTAAAATTAATGTTTTATAGACACTGGGGAAAAGAATTTTCAGCAAAGTACAAAAATTTAAATCACTCTTTTCTTTAATTTTGTAATTCCTTACTGTGGAATAGCTCAGGATGCCAGTTCTAAGTAACAAAATTGATAACTGTTTGAGGAAACATAATTTGGATGATAAAATTCTTGCTTTAGTAAAAGTCCTTAAACCGTGAAAAAATGTAGCTTTTTGCTAGTGCGGGTATGGGTATTATGGGTATCTGTAATTCTAGTACTAAGGAGGCTGAGGCAAGAGGATTGAGAGTTTGAAGCAAGTCTTGAATACATAGTGAGACTATCTCAAGCAACAATACAATCAATGAGTATAATAGATAATAAGCAGTTTAAAATAGATATGTGTGTGTGCGTGTGTGTGCGCGCGCGCGTGTGTGTGTGTGTGTGTGTGTGTGTGTGTGTGTGTGTGTGTGTGTGTGTGATGGAGCTTGAATTCAGGGTCTGGGAACTGTCCCTGAGCTCTTTTGCTTAAGGCTAGTGCTCTTTCACTTTGAGCCACAGCTTCACTTCCAGTTTATAGGCAGATAATTGGAGATAAGACTCTCTTGGCCTTTCATATGCCCACTGACTTTGTTTTTTTATTTTATTGTAATTAGTAAAAGGGTTACATGATATTTGCCAGATAGAAGGTGCATTAATTCACATACATTGATACCCTTTCACATGTCTTGGTACCCACTTCCCTCCCCCCCCGCCACACCCCACACCCGTCTTGGTTTTCCCCCCTTCCCTATCAAATTTCAAATATCCAAATACAAATAAATTCAATATATCAGATAACAAAGTGAGATACTATAACAATATGAGATAACCAAGGGACAGCAAAGGAGATGAGAGACAACATAGTACATTAAGGCCAACAATCATTCATTATATGGCTTTTGTTTCAATATCCTGGAGGTCCTTTCAATTAGCTTCACATTATATGGCCTTACGTATCAAGATTTTGCTCTATTGCTAGTAGAGCCCAAGGTTTCTACTGATTATGACGAATGAGGGAAACCATTGAGCCTAAGTTCCCTTGAGTCTGGCTTACTTCACTTAATAGGATTTTTTTCTAAGTCTTTCCATTTCCTAACAAATGGGGTGATGTCATTCTTTCTGACAGCAGCATAGAATTCCATTGTGTACAAATACCACAACTTGTTGATCCACTCATCAACTGAGGGACATCTAGGTTGGTTCCATATCTTTGCTATGGTGAATAGTGCTGCAATGAACATTGTTGTGCTAGTGGATTTAGTATGTCCTTGTTTCTGGATGGTTGGGTAAATGCCAAGTAGTGGAATTGCTGGGTCATAGGGGAGTTCTATGTTTAGCCTTTTGAGGCACTGCCACACTGCTTTCCATAGTGGTTGAATGAGTTTGCACTCCCACCAACAGTGCAGTAGTGATCCCTCCCGGCCACATCCCCTCCAGCATCTGTTATTATTCGTTTTCCTGATCCTGGCCATTCTAACTGGAGTGAGGTGGAATCTTAGAGTTGTTTTGATTTGCATTTCTTTTATGACCAGAGATGTTGAGCATTTCTTCATATGTCTATGGGCCATTTTTGTTTCTTCTTCAGAGAAGACTCTCTTTAAGTCTTTGGCCCATTTTTTAATGGGATGGTTGTTACTTTGGAGGTTAGTTTTGGAGTGATTCAATTTTTTGAGTTGTTGATATATTTTAGATATGAGGCCTTTGTCCGTTGTTTGGTTGGTGAAGATTTTCTCCCACTCTGTAGGCTTCCTAATTAATTTACTAGCTATGTCCTTTGCCATACAAAAGCTCTGCAGTTTAATGCAGTCCCACTTATCCAGCCTTTCTCTGATTTGTTGTGATTCTTGGTCCTTATTAAGAAAGTTTCTACCTGTGCCAAGGAGGCCTAGTGTATCTCCTATTCCTTCCTGTAAAGTTTTCAGTGTGTCAGCTTTTACCTCCAGGTCTTTGATCCATTTGGAGTTAATTCTAGTGCAAGGTGACAAAGAAGGATCCAACTTTAGTTTTCTGCAGGTGCTTAACCAGTACTGTCAGCACAACTTGTTGAAGAGGCTGTCTTTCTTCCATTCTATTTTTTTGGCTCCCTTGTCAAAGATTAGGTGGCCATAGGTCTGTGGTTTAATATCTGGGTCCTCAGTTCTATTCCATTGGTCTTCAGGCCTGTTCCTGTGCCAGTACCAAGCTTTTTTGATAATTATAGCTCTGTAATAGAGTCTAAAGTTTGGAATTGAAATTCCTCCTGTGCTGTTCTTTTGGCTAAGAAGTGTTTTTGCTATACGGGGTCTTTTATTATTCCATATGAAATTTTGCATTGCCTCTTCTATTTCTTTAAAGAATGACATTGGGATATTGATGAGTATTGCGTTGAATTTGTAGATAGCCCTTGGCAAGATTGTCATTTTCACAATGTTGATTCTTCCAATCCAGGAGCATGGGAGGTTTTTCCATTTTCTTAGTTCTGCTTTAATTTCCTTTTTTAGGGTTTTAAAGTTTTCATCAAAAAGGTCCTTTACATTCTTAGTTAAGCTAATTCCTAGGTACTTTATTTTCTTTGAGGCTATTGTGAAAGGAGTTTCTTTCCTGGTTATTGCCTCGTTCCTCTCACTGTTGGCATAAAGGAAGGCAGTTGATTTTTGAGGGTTGATTTTATAGCCTGCTACTCTCCCTAAGTTTTGAATCAGCTCAAGGAGCTTGGAAGTCTATAGGATTCTTTAAATACAGAATCATGTCATCTGCAAAGAGGGATAGTTTTACTTCCTCTTTCCCTACTTGGATCCCCTTTATGCTTGCTTCTTGCCTTATTGCACTGGCTAGGAATTCTAGTACTATGTTAAAGAGGAGTGGAGAGAGTTCCCCACTGACTTTGAGCTGTCATCTTCACTCAGATCTCAGCCTCCTAAGTAGCTGTGATATAGGTGTGAGCCACCAGTGTCTGGCTAAAATGGTTTTATTTATTGCTAATGACTTAGCTTGGTCTAGCCCTTACAGTAGAACTTAACATAGATATACACTATACTTACATGTACATACAAGCCAAGTACCCATTTGAATTAGTGTGCTTCTTGGCCTTTTGCTATTCCACTACCACCCTTTGATTTCTTATTTGCCTATCTCGTAGAGATAAAGGGAAGGGAGTCCCTTTGTCTGCTGCTAACCAGAATCAAGTATATAGAGGCTGTTATTTTGATGTGATCCTTTTGATGAAGATATGAAGTTTAATGTGCCCCAAATGGCACTGGGTCTGTGCAGAAGAGGAAATTTTCAACCCCTGAACATGTATCACAGATGCATTGACAGCCACATTCAAAGAAGCATGGTAATCCAAAGCACTTTGTAGTTCCTACCAGTGCTTTTTCTTGTAACGCACAAAATACAATATATGTGTGGGTACACAAACATAAATACACAGAGAAATACTTTGGAGCCACAACTGGTTTGAATCTATATTTGATTACTAGAAGATTTATACACCATAAAACAAACTGAGATAGGTTGCTGTGAGCTTTTCTTCTCAAATCAGAACTTTTCCATTATTATCTTATTTCTCCAGCTTTCTCTTTCCCATTATATTCTCCTGTTTGACAAGCTGAATGATATTCATCTTGCTTCTATTAGATACTTAATATAAATGCCATAGTTATCAATGTACTTGTTATTTTCCTTCCAAAGGCTAATATTGTGATTATTATCAATCTTGATTAAGTCCATTAACTTAAAAAAAAGGATTATGTACCTTGTATCACATCTATGGTACAATCCAAAGATTGTTTTCTAGTGTTGTCCTGGTTTTTGCTATTTTTTGTGATCATCTTGAGTAATTTCTTTTTGCCAGTCCTGGGCTTGAGCTCAGGGCTTGAACACTGTCCTTGGACTTTCTCAGGGCTACAGCTCTACCACTTGAGCCCTTGCACCACTTCTGGCTTTTTCTATGTAGGTGGTACTGAGGAATCGAACCCAGGTCTTCCTGCATGCTAGGCAAGCACTCTAACACTAGGCCAAACTCCTGGTCCCTGTCTTGAGTTATTTTTGGAAGATGTTTCCCGCAAAATCTTTTGCTTCTTGTCTCATGTGAACAGCCACTTGTTTCAGCACCATTGGTTGGAAGATTGTCCTTATTTTCACTGTGTCCTGCATTTTTGTTTGTTCATGAGCAATTCTATTCTATTTTATTGATCTATTTGTTTATATTTGCCTAATATCACATAGCATTCATTAGTTAATCATGAACTACATTTTGAAGTAATTTTGTTAGCACTCCATATTCTCTTTTCTCCCTTCAAAACTTTTCCAGCAAGTTTTGGCCCTTTATATTCTTTATAAGTTTCATAAGCGGCTTTCAATTTCTATAGCAAACTTCATTGGGGTTTGATTAATATTGTGCTGGAATTATGTGTCAGTTCACAGGAGAAATGAAATCATAGCAACTTTGAGTATTGCAAATGCATCTCTCTGGGTGTTTATTTTCTCTCAGCAGGGCTTTGTAGCTTTTGGTGCAGGTCTTACCTATCTAATGTCAGATTTATCCCATATATTTCATGTATTTTGTATGTAATTTTAACTTGTTGGTTAAAATTTTCTTATTGTTTATTGCTAGTCCATAGAAACAAAGCATGTTGTTTTAGTTACTTTTAGGTAGAGTTCACAATAATTTCTATTCAGATAGCATGATTGTCTGAGAGTAGTATTTTTCTTCTGCTTCAATTTAGGAGTCTTTATTTTTATGGCTTTATTGGACTGGTATAAATTCTAGCACAATATAGGACAGATGTAAGGAGAGAACACATCCTTTTATTTCAGGAATATAGCTTTCCATATTTCACCATTGAATAAGATGTTTTTCATATATATACACATATACATACACATAGACATGCACAGGTACATGTATGTATATATGTGTATGTATACATGTATATGTCTATACGAATATATGTATGTCTCTTTTATCAAACTGAGGAAATTTCTAAGTTTATTTACTAGAGTTTTCATCAAGAATGGATGTTGGCTTTTGTCAGGTACTTTTTCTTCATTGATTATAATTATTATTTGGCTTTTCATTTTTAGTTGTTAATAACGTATATCATACTTATCATTAAGGCAATATCCTTTCCTGAAATAAATCCTACTTGGTCACATATGTTAGCCATTTTATATCTTACTGGCTTATATCTAACATTTGTTAAGTATGTATGTGTATGAAGTATATTCATCTGGATTTAATTTTTATAATGTTTTTGTCTTGCTTAATATCAGACCACTAATTGTCTGTAGACTATTGTTGGGGGAGTACTATCTTTCTTTTGGCAGAGTTTGCATATAACTGACATTACTGCTTTATACAATATTCAGTGGTATTCACTAGTGAAGCCTTGGCTTGAAAAGGTTTTGTATTTGTTTTGTGTTGCTAGGGATCAAATCCAGGACTCTGTGTATGTTCATTTTATCTAACTAGTTGTATTTGTGTAAAGTGATCTCTGTACATTGGTTTATTTTCAAGCACTTTTGTTAACATTGTGGAAATGACATTGATTGATAGACTCAAGGTTATAAGATGAAGCACTCTTTACAAAGCTTTTTAAAACTTTGTCTAGTCTGGAAGTCTGTGTTTATACCTTTTCAGCTTCCCATCATTTTTCCCCCTTTATCTCAAGCATAATTAAACTTTATTTCAGCATGTGAAAAAGTCTTTCGGAGAACAGATTCTCATCAGAAATGGTTCAGGACTCATTTTTTACTTGTGCAGGAAGGAAAGGAGGGGCTCTGTGTTGATGATGAGTGTCATTGTATGTTTGTGTGTGTTGTATTCTGTGATTGCACTTCTACACTGAACTCTGAGACCCTAAGATCTTATCATGAATAGAATGCTAGCAAAACAGGCAGAAGGAGCACTAGAAAAGAAAGCATTTTTAGTATGTTGAAAAGGTGATGGGGTTGTTGAGGTTTCCTGACCATTCTTGTCTGGCTGGCTGACATTTTGATTCCATTGGGTCAGGATGGCATCTTTGGCCCCACCCCAATTCCCTCTTCTCTTCTGTTGAATTTGAAATGCACTGTAAGGGCCAAAGAAGTCCTCCAGAGCCAGCTGGGGATCAATCAGAAAGAGCCATGGAATATTAGGCTCGCCTACAATGAAGGAACCCCATTCATCCATGTGCGTGTATGTGTATTATCTGTCTGCAAAGTTTGGCTTTGGCCAATTCCTCAGAAAGCAAAAGGAAACTTGGAATAAACATTACAATTGAAATAATCATTTAAATTTTTATGTTAGAAAATAACATTTTGATCAACACCTTCAGTTCTGCTCCGTTACCTCTCTCTTTTCCTACAAAATTGAATATTTGTTTGCACTTGGGTGGAGATTCCCTCCAACCGTCGTTTCTAATCTCTCGAGGTGAATTTGAACAATTTTGGCCTTTACTCTTTGCCAGTGGACTGGAATCATCCTCTGGTTTGAAACAATTGATTCACTTGGTTAGTGTGTGTGTGTGTGTGTGTGTGTGTGTGTGTGTGTGTGTGTGTGTGTGTGTTGCTAATGATGATTAAATGCAGAGCAAATGCTTTTCCACTCAACTGCATCCCCATATAACTTCAGTTTAGTCATTGTCACATGATTATTCTTTATATGACATTGCTTAATATCTACCAACATTAAATTTTTAATATGGATTTTTTTGAAGTTGGGATTGGGTATGGTTTTAAAGTTATTGAAATGTGTCCATATAAATTATTTTCTTTGGCCTACTTTGCTTTAAGGAAATGGGAAGAACAGTTTGTCATTTAAGCACAAGCCTTTCCTTTTCCTCTTTTATTTGACATCAGGCTGTATGAATTATTAGCACATAGGAATGCCCACCCCTGAGATCTGTCTTGTGAATTGAATCAGGTCCTGTGGGAGAGATTATATTGGGTCTAATGGTTCTATGTCCTTTCTAGCCTCTGCCTCAGTGTCTAATTTTGGCCATCAATGGAAAATGAGTAGGAGTCTTGAAAAAGGAAACATACTTCCTGCACAATCATGCACTCATCCAAGTGTAACTGGTATTTATTCTCTCAACAGGTTTTACTGTGCAATTTGAAAATGATCTCTTTAGTCAAAATTATTAACATGACTATCTCCACTTAAAATATGTGGGTATCTCACCACTTCTGGCTTTTTCTGTGTATGTGGTACTGAAGAATTGACCCCAGGGGTTTGTGCATGCTAGGCAAGCATTTTACCATTAGGCTGCTGTACTGGCCCTATACTTCTTCTTTATATATATGCCAAAGCACAAGATAGCATGTATTTAGGATCTTGACTAATCTTTACTGGTGTTACTGCTATAAACTGAGGCACCTAATGACATTTAGAATGTCATTTAGAATGTCATAAATAGGTGAATGGAATGACTAAATGAGTGTGATGAAATAACAAATGTGAAATTTAAGGTAAATGCTTATGTAAATATAACCCAAACTCATAGTTTTTTCCTCACCAGATGCATGTTTTGTACTACATAGCAAATAATTGAGTCTAAGGATTGCAAATAAGTGTAAAATACTTTTGCTACTTACAGAAATAATTCCTTAAAAGTCTTCAAGAAGAAATTGAATGAACTAAGTGGATAAAAGAGAAGATGACTATAATAGTCACTCGCTTAAGTTATTATTCTTTTTATGACAGAATCATGAATAAATGTCATATTTACACGGAGACAACAGAAATCTAAGTTTGAACAAAGAAATGTTATTCCCAGAACATCAGAGCATGAAGATAGAGAAACTACTTAGAAATGTCCCCAGCATTTTTCAGGTGTATATAAAAACTTTCAGAGACTAACAGAGAATGAGTGTAGGGGGAAAAGGAAAACAATGCATGGATATTTTTATAATCAGAAGCAACATGGGTAAGATGTTAAACATTTGGTGCCACTTCTGTAACAGGTGTTGTATTCTTCTATTGTCTTATACAACATATTAGTAACAACCATATAATTTTCAAGGCCTCATCTCAAACAGAATATATGTTACAAGGCTCTTCTTTGGAGTGACCATTTTTATACACTCCTGCAGTATGCATGGAGTTTGGATAATCACCAGGGTAAGAGAAGTCTGGAAAACACATCATTTCTTTGGAAGCACTGGTGAAATCAAACTGATAAATGCTGGGTCTTCCTTGTTCTGCATGGTACTAGAAAGAATAACAAAGCTTTAACAGGAAGCCAAGGGTGGTGTTCCCTTGCAGAGAATATTTAATTATTGTTTGACTAAACCTTTTCAATAGTAAAAGCAAAATTTAAAAAGGTACAAGATGTTGTTAACGCATGAAAATAGAAAACTCTCTACATAGCATGGAGCATAGAACTATATCTCCCTGTACTTTGATCTCTTATTGTAATTAATTCTCCTTTTATGGTCTTTTAGAGATTCAGAGATTCCTTTTCCTTTGGTTTTTCTCTCCTTCACCATCACTGGTTCTGATCTCATTCTTATATTAAAAAAACAACTCAGTCCAGAGGAGCTTGCAAATTTCCACCTTGTCTGGTTTCTTCATGGAGTTTTGCAAACACTTCACCAGCAACAGACACTCCCCTTGAAGTCATATGGAGGACTTCTTAGACTAAAGATCCTTGGCTTGGGTCCCTGAGGGTTTCAGATTAAGTGTATCAGAGGTAGTGCCTGAGAAGTTGTACTAAGAAGTTCCAGAGGAGACAAATGTGGTTCAGGAACAAGACTGTGAGAACCACTGCTCTGTCCTAGGTGAATTCTGTGCTTGAAAAGCCTCCTAACTTGCCAGTTATTGGTCTTCACTCTACCAGAGAAACACAGGAAACCGCAGGCTTCAGAACATGTGTTAAATCTTGGCACTTCATTTTAAAGCCACCACGTACTCGAAAAGTGTCCTTTGTTGAGGAACAGTTGAAAGCTAAATTGAAAATAAACATTTCCTCTCTTTTGCAAGGCCAGGATAAAATCGGACACAATGTGCTGCCTTGAAAATACATTTAGAAGCTAGAAGTCTCTGGATCCCTAAGGCTTGAAAGAATTCTTGTGCAATAGAAGAAAGGGTTGGAATGTCTGGTTGTTGCTGGATTCAAGACTTCTTTCTCCTACCCTGGCTAACCTCTGGAAGATGAAAACAGAAAGTTCTGGAAAGGGCTGCCAGGATTACGTCTGGTGTGTGTGTGTGGGATTTTGCTGTGTGAAGTCTCAGTGTTTCTCTGCAAATGGAAATTATAATCCCACTGTAATCATAGACATGGTATCTCTCGTAAATTTCTAAGTTCAGTGATTTTGACCATTTATGCCTCACTTTTCAATTTGTATGGAGGCCAGAAAAAGGGTGAAGACAGATGCCTGACAGATCCACATGCTTTCTGGTCCCTCACAGCTGGGGCCTTCTGTTGATGATTGTGAAATTAGGTGGGAGGGCAGTTTCTCAGCTGCCCATTGAAAGGAAGGAGGGCTGAGGGCTGGTTTGGGTACTGGTTAAAAAATATTATGGGACTCCAGTGTGGGAAATAAACATAATAAAGCCTGGGATTATTTTCATCTTGAATTAATCTCTGCTATTTTACCCTCTTATCCCCACCAGTCACAAAAGGTTGGACATTTCCCTACACAAAAGCAAAACAAATGTATCATATAACGAGGGACGAGTGCTCCAATGAGCATGACTTTTCCTTATTTCAATGTGTACAGTAGTCTGAACCTGTAAAGATGAAAATTAAATTCAGAAATTGTCTCTGGCTCAGAGTCGTTTCCCCGGAACCAGCAAGCCAGAGGCTGTGGTCGCATGAGCTTTGGCATGAGTAAACTTGGGATTCACTCTGTTCAGCCTCATCTTGTTTTCTAGAACATAAGGAACTTGAAGGCTTGAAGATTGGAAGATAATTCAAGAATGCCACATATCCATTTATTAAGCAGTCCCATTTTTTTCTTTCTTCTCATTTTCCGTCTTAGACTTCCAATCACATTTTTTGCTCACACTCAAAAGTTTGCCCCTGTTGGTGCTGGAATATTGTGCAGTGGTAATGCTCTTGCTTAGCACATGTGAGGCCTTGGGTTCTAGTCACAGCACCATTACCAAAAAATAATAAAGTACAAGATAACATACAAGGCAACCAATCAACAAGAAAAGACAAGATGAATAGTAAACAACAGAAGCTGCCTTCATCGTTCTTTTATTTTCTTCCCTCTCACCAACTGCTAAATCATTTCTACTGCCACAAAATGGCTTTCTTTGCCCCTCTAAGTGAATGCTCACTTATGTTAGAGGTATTTTAATCTTACCTTTGTTCTCCTTTCAAATCCCTGTATAATTCCTATATGCAGCAATTCCTAATAGTACTCTATACATAATGTGCTCAGCATGCATTTATTGAGGGAGTGAATAAATACATCATAGAAAAAAGTTCTGATAGTCCCAGTCTATTGTTTCCTCCCAGTGCTTGCTTTGTAGGAAAATGACACTATACTTTGTACAACTAATAAAAAAAAGTAGCACTGTGAATACTTGGGGAGCAGTGGAAAGAGATAAGAGGGAGAGAGGATGTAAAAGCGCAGTGGAAGAGGTAAGTATAACCAAAATACATGATATGCAGGTATGGAAATGACATAATGAGATCTCTTACTTTGTATACTTAATACATGGTAATAAAATGATATTAACTCATTTCTTGCTTGTTGAGCATGGTCTTAAGACAGTACTAGTAAAATCTGAGCATGTGTGGCCCTATGGGAATGTATAAAACTTATTCACATTCAGTCTGCAAGAGTTTAAGCCCTATTTGATTTCCATTTCTCAGAAAAAGTACATAGTGAAAAGTTCAGAATTCTCAGGTTTCTATCTTCCGGCACACCTTATACTCAGGAGAGGCTGGAAGAATGAATGCTTATATAATAGTCAGTTATTTTTCAAAACTCCCTGTTTGATTACATGTTGTGCTTTTCTTAGAAAAGAAAAGAGGGTTGGTGTTGTGTGGAAGACTCAGATTTCAAGTAGTTGAAGGTGTTTATGTCCCCACTGGCATTTATAGTAGAAGTTTGCTGATCTGTATTCCCTCCTTAAGCAAACTTTCTTATCTAGCTACACAGGTCAACTCAAGTATCCCTCCCTTTTCTGTGCCCTACCTGAATAAACTGCTAATCTCTTCTATAGTTCTGGTACAGACCCACCCTCAGTGAATGCAGAATATTTGTGTGGCACTGTTCGTAGACTATCATGACAGTGGCACTCTGCAGTTTTATTTATTTATTTTTATTGTTGGGTAATATATAGAGGGGTTAAGTTACACTCGTTAGGTAGTGGGTGCATTACTTCTTGAACACTGATACCTCTTCTCATGTTTTTTATCCCCCTTTCTCTCCCTCAGCCCCCTTCCCTTTCCTATTTCAAATAAATGGATATATAATGTACCAGATAACAAAGTAAGATACATTAACCACTTGAGATTAACCATAGAGGGAAAAAAGAGAAAAGAAATAACTGTACATAGTACATTAAGAACAACAATTACAAAGATAAACCTCTTGTATCCATATCCTAGAGTTCAGGAGCTTTATACACAGTGGCTATCTATCTTCTTTGGCGACTTTCTTCCTGGAGCAGATAAATGTTTTCCTTATGGGAATTTTCTCTTGATCTACTAAGATTTCAGTAGAAAACCCTTCCTGAAGTTTCAAGGCCTTTATCCATTGAGTTGACAGTTTTCAAGACTATGCAGTTTTGTAATCAGATATATTGTTGAATTGGTTTGGTAATCAGTTATATTTTAGAATGCCCAGTTTTTAAAAATTTAATTTCATAATATTTCTTCTAAGGGAGTGGGGGAGGGAAATGGGGATAGAAACATGGGAAGGGATAGCAATGATTGTTAAATAATCCACCTTCTATCTGGCCAATATAATGTAACCCTTCTATCAATTACAATAAAAATCAGTGAAAAAATATATTTCTTCTAAGATCTAGGGTACCAAATAAATAATCAAATGCAATAAATTTTTTTACTTTGAGTATTATGAAGTGGTTATTTCATAGACTTTGTCCTTAGAAGCTGCTTTGTAGGGGGTGGTGAAGTCTAGCTGGGTCTGTCAATGGAATTTCATATATCCTAAAAGGTTGCTGTACCTCCAGATTTTTTAATTGTCAGGATAATGTATAGAGGGGTCACAGTTATATTAGTCAGGTAGTAGGTACGTTACTTCTCAGACAGTAATACTTCCTCTCATGTTTTTTCCCCATTTACCTCCCTCCACTCCTCCCAATCATCTTGTTTTCCCCCTTCCCGTTCCTATTTCAAATAAACAAATACATGTATATACAATATACCAGGTAACAAAGTCAGATACAATAACAATATAAGATTGACCAAACAGCAAAAAAGAGAAGAGAAATAACATAGTATGTTAAGAACAACAATCACACATTATATAGCTCTTGTTTCCATATCTTAGATATTCTTTCATTTAGTCTCATCCTATATGACCTAGGTTTTGAGCTATTGTAATCCTCTGCTAGGACAGTCCAAGGTCTATACTAATTATTACAAAAGAGGGAAACCATTGACCTATGTTCCTTTGAGTCTGGCTTACTTCATTTAATATGATTTTTTCCAAGTCTTTCCATTTCTTTACAAATGGGGCAATGTGATTCTTTCTGACAGCAGAATAGAATTCCATTATGTATAAATACCACATCTTGTTGATCCACTCATCAACTGAGGGGCATCTGGGTTGGTTCCATATCTTTGCTATGGTAAATAGTGCTGCAATGAACATCATTGTGCTAGTGGGTTTAGTATGACCTTGTTTCTGGACAATTGGGTAAATGCCAAGGAGTTCAATTTCTGGGTGGTAAGGGAGCTCTACGTTTAGTCTTATGCGGAACCGCCATACTGCTTTCTATAGTTTTTGAATGAGTTTACACTCCCACCAACAGTGTAGTAGGGGTCCCTCCTGGCCACATCCCCACCAGCATCTATTGATATATTTCTTGATAATGTCTATTCTAACTGGAGTGAGGGGGAATATCAAAGTTGTTTTGATTTGCATTTCTTTTATGGCCAGAGATGTCGAGCATTTCTTCATATGTCTATAGTCCATTCTTATTTCCTCTTCAGAGAAATCTGTCTTTAAGTCTTTAATGGGATGGTTGTTTCTTTGAAGATTTGTTTTGGAGAGATTCAGTTTTTCTAGCTGTAGTTACAGTTTAAATATGAGGCCCTTGTCTGTTGTATGGGAGTGAAGATCTTCTCCCACTCTGTGGTCTTTCTATTGAATTGGTAGCTATGTCCTTTGCCATTCAAAAGTTCTTCAGTTTAATGCAGTCCCATTTGTCCAAACTTTCTTTAATGTGTTGTGTTTCTGGGTCTTTATTAAGAAAGTTTCCTCTGTATCAAGGAGAACTAGTCTATCTCCTATTCCTTCTTGTAAAGTTTTCAGGGTATCAATGTAGTCATTTTTTGTGGGTCATGGGGCTTGAAGTTGGCCTGGGCACTACTGTCCCTGAGCTCTTCAGCTCAAGGCTACCACCCAACCCCTGGAGCCTCAGCCCCACTTCCCATTTCCTAGAGGTTAATTGGAGATAAGAGTCTCAGGTCCTCTTGTTCCTGGGCTGGCTTTGAACCTTGATCCACAGATCTCAGCCTCTTGAGTAGCTAGGATTACAGGCATGAGCCACAGTTCCCAACAATGCAGTAAATTTTTTAAAAAATATTTTCATTGTAAATGTTATATACAGAAGGGTCACAGTGCAGTAAATTGTTTATAGTATAACACAAGTAGGGTTGAGCCATGTGCCAATTCAACTCATGATTTTTTTGGTGTTTCCAGTTAATTTAATTTTTTTTGCCAGTCCTGGGCTTGAGCTCAGGGCCTGAGCACTGTTCTTTGACTTTCTCAAGGGCAGAGCTCTACCACTTGAGCCTCAACAGCACTTCAAGCTTTTTTTCTATGTATGTGGTTCCGAGGAATTGAACCCAGGTCTTTGTGCATACTAGGCAAGCACTCTACCAGTAGGCCAAACTCCATGGCCCTATTTTTAAATTTTCAATTTTTTTTGTCAGGGTAACGTACAGAGGGTTTACGGTTATCTTATGATTTTCAGAAGGATTTTGCTACTTACTGAGTCCTTGTCCATTTGCCATCAATGGCTTATAGGCTTATTTTATGGTTTGCTTCATCAAATGGTATAAAGGCCATTTATGTAGAGTGATTGTTATCTCTGGCCTAAAACTCTGCCCAAACAGGTGCATATGTAGTATTTAGTCATTACTGATTAGATAGTGTTGAGCCATATCATAATTTAGTCTAAGCTGGTCACATTACCCTGAACAAGTGCAAATAAAGAAACTGTAGTACTCAGAACAAATTAGCCATAAGCAAATAAGGGAAAATAAGAACTAGTTACCTTATTTCTCATGTAATACTTTTGGCTTAACTGTGCGAAAACCTCTTGAGATTAAATTTAGCACTCTGTGTTAGCCATGATACACTGTACTGGAAGAACCAACTGAGAACTAGAAGAAGATGATGAAAGGGTTATAACAGAGTAAATTAGATGCTTGTAGTAGAAGGGTTTGAGGAGCAGAATCCAGAGGTGTGATAGGACCGGCAGGATCAGTCAACTAGAGCCACCATTCAGAGATGAATGAACTACTATATTTCATGAAGGGGGTAAGGGAGGCACATGGGAAGCAGCAGATGTTGAAACTACAGTGTAGTGAAATCACAAGACCATGGAAACTCAGCCCCTGCTTCCCTTTGCAAATCTTAGCAAGGTTACCTTTAGCTTTCTATTTTGGCAGGGGGAATCCTAAAGGGACAGTCATTTGTCCCAAATGCAAAATAGTAGTTGATTTCATTTCCACCAGGTTCTTCCTTCTATAATTTCTTCGCTCTACTCATCAGCTTTACAGTCTTTGAAACTATCATTTAACTCATCCATATCTCAACAATTAGGTAGGAAGAGTTTTCAACCAAAGATGCTCCTTGAGCCTTGTTTTTCTTTTAATGCCTCTGTTTAGGATGTACCTAAGCAAATCTCCAGTGTTCAATGAATATAATTTTATTAAATGGCTTTCTAGAAATTCAGAGATTGTAGTGTGGGCTTTGAAAATGACAGGGATCCTTCTTAATAGGAGGTTGGGAAAGATCTAGGAGGCCATTCAGTCTCAGTCTTTCCTGAGTGATGATTGTAAACAAGGTACTGCAGGGAGGAGGAACTAGTGGGTGGAGGGAGGAGGACTAGAGAGGGTGATATGGTTGTGAATATTAGAAGTGCATTATATAAGCTGCACGAATGGCTTATGATTGTAATCTTAGACACTCAGAGGGCTGAGATCTGAGGATCACAGTTTGAAGCCAGTGTAGGCAAGAAAGTTTGAGAGACTCTTATCCCCAAGTAATTGTCAGAAAACCAGAAGGAGAACTGTAGTGCAAAGTGGTAGAGCACTAGCCTTGAGCAAAAAAGTTCAGGGATAGTGCTCAGACTCTGAATTCAAGCCCCACAACTGACAAAAAAGGAGTACATCACATAGAAACATGGCTATAGCAAAATAAAACCGATTAAAAACTCTTTAAAAATTGTAAGAATGCATGAAATAGAGGGAAGGAACTTGACCAAAGTATATTATATGCATTATGCAAATATCACAATGAAACTTTATGTATAATTAATATGATAGTAAAAATAAAGTGGCAAATAGTTCAATTTGTGGGACAACAGCTATTCTTTGTCTTTTAGATTTTCTATAGAATTCTCGATTCTCTAAATTCCTTCGGTGATTTGTACTGTATATCCATAGAGCAGGTTGTGTCAGCAAACTGCCTGTTGTTTGGCTTCTCTGGGCAACAGACCAGAATTTTTTGGTGGCAACTTAAGGGGATTATAGCGTGAAAAACACAGGTGCTTATCGGAGATACTAATGGAGATGTTTGGGAATGGGGGAGATTTCCCCAGATGATTTTACATTATGTAATTTTCATTTTTGAATTCTTCTGGACCAAAGGGTATTTCAGGGGATCTCTAACCATAGCCAGAAACCTTGATTTATGACTGTTTGTAGATCCTTGGGCTTCAATCCGTCCCATCTCCTTCTGGCCCCCTCTCACAGCAAAGGTACCCCCTCACCTGAGGTTATGCCTAGCTAGTTCTGTCTTTGCCAAGGGTAGGAGGAGGAAGAGGGAGGGAAGAAAATTTAGCCTTCTCTGATGTTTTATTTCATAATAGGTTATTATGACACATCACCTTTTAGTGACCTTTTAAGTCTGCCAAGAGGAGGTTCTGGGACAAGTAGAGAAAAGCTGGTGAGCAAGGTCAAAGGCAGAACAGCAGAGGCCATGATCCTTTCTTATTTTTCCACCCTATATTCTTGGACCACTTCCATGCTTGTTAAATGAATTTTGGTTAAGCTCTACCCTTTTAATGGAGTTCCTTTGCCATGGGCAGTGCATTTCCCACTTTTCTTCTGTGCTGTCAGAAGGGTCTGCCCTTCTGAAGTTGGACTCTTGAAATGACTTAGGAAACTGAACTTCTCCAAATCACTGATTGCTACAAGCTCCTCTCTGGGGATTGGCAGCACCTTCCCATTGGCATCCACACTCTCCCAGTCACACCATTTCTCTGCTCATACTTGTCCACCAAGACATGCCAAGATATCTGGTATTACTTGCCGATCAGGTTCTTCTCACTCCTACAAGGTATCACATTCTCTCTTCTGCACTGTGGCGAGATGGCTGCTTGCACTTCCATGTTCTGTGTGAGTCCTGCGCATGTGTCAGTACCCTCCATGAACTGAACTGCATTTCCCTCAAGAAGTCTCCTCAGCAATAGCTTAGTTTCCTCAATATCTGCCAGGAGATTCATAAATCAGGATTTAATCTCAGCATGGTCCAGGGGAACCAGTACAAAGATGACTCAGGATGAAATAATGTAGATTTAAGATAGTTTTTGAAGTTTATTTTGTTGTAAAGGAGATGCACAGAGGAGTTATAGTTACACAAATATATTTCTTATAGACCAGTGTTCTTCATTTTTCTCCCACTATCCCATATCCTCCAATCCAAACCCCTCCTCTACGTTATAAAGTTAATTTCCAACCTAGAAAAAAGAAAAATAGTTTTGAAAAGTGTCCTGACTCTAGGCAGGGGAATAACAATAAATATACACATAAAGGTAGCTACATTCATCAGGTAGTGGGTGCATTACTTCTTGAACATTGTTACCCTTTCCCATGTTTTTCTCCCACTTGCTCTCCCCTCCCAGAATTGTTATCTTTGGTTGCAAAACTTTTCTTTGTCTTAAATGAACACTTCAGTTAATTATGTTTTCTTATATTTGTTCATTACAATATGTTTACAGAAAATGGAAGATCCGCCCTGGGCCTCCCTTGCATTCAGTTGCAGTGCTCTATAAGGTACTGGTAATTTTGGAAAATATTGGCAACTGAGGATACTGAGACTGGATTTTAAATTATTGTTACCATTTTCAAGTTGATTTGTGTCAATAATACATATCTTTGAGTTACACTATGACACACTGATACCTTTGATATAGGTGTACAATCCAGGGACCAGATTGAAAAACGCATTTTCTGCTTACTGTAGCTGGTCTTGAACTGAGATCCTATAAATTTCAGTCTCCAGAGTGGTTAAGATCAGAGGTATGAACCTCTGTCCCTGGATAAGAAATGATCATTCAGGTATTAACCACCTAAAAAGGAGTAAATGTAAGTACATATTTATTCATCTCTAGCCCCACCTCCTTGTATGTAAATTCTGTGGCGGTGGAGAAAGTGTCTGCCATATAGCACAGAGCCCAATGTATAAATAGTTTAATATGCATTTTGCATGCAAGAATGAAAATAAAGCTACTATCATTATTTTTAAAGTATATATTTTGGCCACCAGAGATTGCTTTCTGGCTTTGGCAATAACAATAGAAAGCTCAGCCACTCAGAGGGCAGAGGGCAGAGGACAGAGGCCTCTGCTGCAGGGCTGTGGGAGATATAGTAGACATTACTTTTCATTTCTTGTTAATGAGACTTGAGTCACTGCCAATATTTTGTTATTTACAGATACTACAGAACAAGTCAAATTAGTGGAAAATGAATTATGCTCTTGAACAAATATTATTAAACACCAGAAAAGGACTTTCTTTTTATTCACATAGTTACAAATTAATTTTTATAGAAAAAGTGCTTAATTCTATATAGATTTTCAAAACAAACAAAAAAAAAACCCCAGAAAACGAAAAACTCCTTGGGGTATGAACATTGCCTACATGTCCAAGGCCAATGGTAAGAATGGTCCTCTTTTACTCAAATATATTTGAGTAAATGTTTTTGTAGTAAGCCTGTAGACTTAAAGACAACATGGCCTCCTGGATTCTTACCACATTCCTCCCAAGGCCCCCTGCTGGGCTCTGCTGTGCATCTAGGCTTTAGGGGTTGATTTTATTGACCCAACTGTTGATTTATGTTGTTTGCAAATCTTGGCTTTAGTAAAAAAAAAAAAAAGTGCTGAGCTAAACACATGAGTACAGTTACGACTTTGGCAAACTGATTTTAATGTATTTGGATCTACACTCAGACATGGGATTACTGGGTCATATAATAGTAGTATTTGGGGGGATTTGATGAACCTGTATAATCCTTTCCATAATTTATATTCTCAAAACAATTTTAACAGTTCTTTTCACCACATCTTCTCCAACACTTGTTAGTTTTCATTTTTTTCAATAGAACTTAGCCTAACCCATGTCAGTTTTTGTGGGTTTTACTTGTGTTTTCTTAATAATTAGTGATGTTGAGAATTTCTTCATTTATCGCTTACTTAACTCACTTACTTTCCCTCCTTCTTTCTCTTCCATTTCTCCTTTCCTATCTCTTGAGACAGGGTTTTACTATATAGCCAAAGCTTATTTCAACTCATGGGCCTCCTGTCTCAGCTTCTGGGTACCAGAATTACAGGCATGTGCCTCCACATCAGGGTCCTTCCTTCAGTGTTTTGGAGGCAATCATATGGTTGGCTTTTGGTTGCTTTTAAAACCCACTCATGACTCTTTCTGTAGAGTTTAATCTATGTGTATTCAAAGTAGTTTTAAATTTCCTATTGTTTTATAAATTCCTTGTTCTTTTTCTCCTATCTTGTCTTCTTCGGTCGTTAGATATTTTCTATTGTGGTATGCTTTTAATCCTTTCTTTTTAACTGTTATATATTTCTTTATGGTTACCTTGAATAAAATACCTTATTCTTTTTTTCTTTTTTATTGTAATTAATAGAAGGGTTACATTATATTCACCAGATAGAAGGTGCATTACTTCACAAACATTGATAACTTTCTCATGACATGGTACCCATTTCCTTCCCCCCTACCGCCCCCCCACTCATCTTGATTTCCCCCTTCCCTATTCAATTTCAAATAACCAATTAAGCACATATAAAATATATCAGATAACAAGGTGAAATATTGTAACAATATGAGATAACCAAGGGATAGCAAAAGAGATGAGAGATAACATAGTACATTAAGGACAACAATCACTCATTATATGGCTTTTGTTTCCTTCTCCTGGTGTCATACTATTTGGCCTTATGTCTCTAGATTTTGTTCTATTGTAAATCTCTGCTAGGAGAGCCCAAGGTTTCTACTGATTATGACAAATGAGGAGACTATTGGGCCTATGTTCCTTTGAGTCTGCCTTATTTCACTTAATATGATAAAATACCTTATTCTTATACAATGCTATGCACCTGCTGATTCTGCCTTTCTACTGCTGATTCTGCTTTTTACTATGCTCTTGTTCTCCCAGCAACAACCAACTCTCCTGCCTTAATCACTTCAGAGCCAGATTTGAGACAAGGAGGGATATCCCCCCTGCCCCAGAGCTGACTGAACTTGTTCCAACTTTCCCAGCCATCCTGCTTTGTTTTTTTTTTTCTCCTTCCATCAGAAACTACCATGATAGCTTTTTGGAGTAATAAAGGCATTGACATGTGGGCAGACGCTGGAATGAATGGTCAGGTTGGGGATGTGTGAAGGTTGAGTGTAGAAGAAGGATTACCTGTGGAGAAGCAGATTCATTTCCAGGAAGACAGTTATTATAAGACCAATATAAGCAATCCTTGGTTGGCTGGTGAGGCTGGCAGTCTATATTATCTGCTGTATACATTTGAAATCACTACTGTCAAACCTTTAATAATAAAATGTAACAGGAGTCATTTTGAAAAGGAAAAGTCTGAATTTATTCTGTTTTCTCAGCAGTTCAATTTACAGTGTAGCATTAAGCTTAGGGAACAGCTTTGGATAATGTTGAATTTTTAAGATGTCTTTGCATCCAACACAAAGGTCATTGTTAGTACTGTTGTTATTTTGCTGATACATGTTAGTGAGTTTGTTTCCTCATTGAGAATATCAGTAAAGTGAATGACCTTCTGTGAATTTTCAGTACTGGCCAGGTTGTTTGTGCTGTTTCTAGGTAAGGGAACATGAGGTACTGATGGAACATGTTGTGTAAGGGAAAAACACAATAGCCAAACTCACTTGCAGAGGTGGCCTGATAATATCATATTGTATATCCTCTTCCCACTGACTATTTTACTTAGATTTGAAGTACATATTTCAAACATTGTTGAAAGGAGAAAAGGCATCATCTCTAAATATTTCAGGAGAGGATTTAAGCGAAACATAAAGAATACAGTTCTGACTATGAATCCTTAGTGGAACTTACAGAGAAGTGATAAATGCTTAGCTTAGATGACTCTTAAAGGAACTTCTTTCAAAGGATGGAAAGAATTCTGCTGCCCTGGCTAACATCTACGGTGCATGAGTGAATAATCTCAATGAAGAAAATAGAAGGCTTAGAAATCATTATTTTTAAATAGCTAAGTTCCTGCTTGACTAGGGTCTAGAACTCTCAGAAATCCTAGAAGGAATGATGCTTAGATCAACACCAGGGCAAGAGCAAGTAACAGAACAGGAATAGCAAGAAACCTGAGTACATTTGAAAACAAACAAGGCTTCCAAACACCTCGAACAACTCGAGTGTTCATGGGTTTCAATGTCCGGTCCCACTGCGTCAGGATGGCATGTCTGGCTCCTGGCCACTTTCCTGGGCCCACTAGCCGGAACTGATAGGGGCTGCAAGGGCCAAAGAAAACTTCTAAGGCCAATTTAGGATCTGTGAGAAACAGCCAAGGAATGTTGGGCTTCGCCCCAATAAAGGTGGCTAGCTCATCCATGTACATAATGTAGTCTGTCTGTATGGTCTCAGTTTTGCCAAACCTAGAGGTAGGAGAAGAAACACCATCCTGAGATCAAATTTTGTTCAGGATCAACACACCTCGCTTATTTCAATCAATGAAGACCAGTTTCAATATCTGAGGAGAGTGACGAGAATGTCATTCTATGTTTGGCCTGTACTCTGAGTTGTTATCAAAGAACTTTCTTATTGATCTTATTTGGAATTGCTACTACACTTCAGGGGAATTGATAGAACATGTGTTTTGTTTTTTTTTTAAATCTCTGTTAAGGGATAAATCATCTCTTGCTCAAGTCATGGCCATTGGGCTAATCAATGGGAGAGCTAGAGTCCAGTTTTCTAGATTTCTTGTCCTGTCACGTTCATTATTGGCACCTGTTCAAAGTAGTATCTGTATCTCAAGTTTCTGGGACCAGAGAATAGAAATTCCACATTTCCGTGGTCCTCACTCCTTTGCTGACCAGTCATTTCTGGATCTCCTGTGATGTATTTGCAGGAGACATGGAGGGGTAAAGGTACTCTTTGTCATTCTTAGCAGGGAACAGACCTTCAGGCAGTATCAGGTATGAACATTTCTTGAGTGGGTGGATGTGACTTCTAGCTGTCACCCTAGTGAACTCATTTGGCCCAGTTTTACATGAAAATGGAACCAGTTCTTCACAAGTTCTGATTTCTCTATGTTAATCATAGATTTCCACCACAAGGGTACTCTTACCATTTGAGTTTCTTCCCCATTTTCTCATCAATATCATCCATCATATCTTTCACAGAAGGCAGAGTACAAGTTCCTGGAAAAGACGGATGACCAGGAAAATAGTTCAGTATATTTGGGATATTAATATCCTCCCATTTTTCTTTCAATTACATTAATATTTTCAACTTTTATAACTATCAGGAAAATCAACATTGAGCAAATTAACAAGTGATTATTTTGAGACCGATGTACAATTCCACTTTTAATCTTCACAAAACTGATAATTATCACACTTATAAAAAACCAATTTTATGTAAAATACCTTTGTCCTGTGTTCTTAAACCAGTTACCAGAAGTTTAGTCATGTTTTAAAGAAATTTATCTAGTAAGTCATAACAAAATAAAAGTGAATTGGCAAGGTATTTTTGAAGATTTGAGAAAATGGGAGAAAGAATTTTGCTTTGCCACGGAAAAGAATTTTGGGCAGATAAAATCTAGGATTTATGAAGCCCCATGTTTCCCTGTGGAGAGCCAATAGTTCTTGACTATGGTTGAGGCAAAGGATTGTTGAACGTCATCAAGGACAGAAAAAAATCTGGTATGTAAGGTATGATTTGTGGCTTTCATCAGGATTCAAGGTAGGTTTACTGAGATTTCTGAAACACAGACCCAAATAAAGTTTATGTGCCCAGAGATACTTCAAATTTATGATAATTTCTTTGGCATTCCCTTGGCATCATTTTGAATAAGATTAGAACTTAGAGCCAAAGAACGATTGCTCAAGTCCCATAATGACTTCTATCGTTCCCTGATTCCTGGAATCCTTACAAATAGGGTCACTGAATAGCTTTTGTAGGTGAGGCGTAGTTCCAGATCCTGGAACCTATCTTATCCTTGGGCAGGAAAACAGTTTGAGAAGAAAGAGATGGTTGACAACAGTCTGTGGGTTTCTTGTACTAGTTCCCTCAGTCCTTGTGCTCTGTTTTCCCCAAACTAGGTTGTTTGCTTTACATTCCATATCTCCTAGGACTGAAACTGCCTTATATGTTAATTATTATAAATTGCCTCGTTTCCTTTTCCAGAGCTGACAGCACTTGTTCTTATAGACAGTGAGTATCACATCCTTTCTGAAATTTTAATCTCCCTGGGCCCAAAGCCTAAGTGGAACCTGAGTGGAATCTCCTGAGATCACCTTCCTGGCTGTGGCCTCTCTGGACCATCCTCCCCTCTGAGGTAGCTGCACATCTTTGCCTGGAGGAAGAAAAGGAGATTCAGGGAGACCACTGAGTAGGACCATACTGATTTCGTGGATGGCTGTCTAGTGCCCAGGAAACACACTGGTTCTGTGCTCCTTCATAAAATCAAGAGTTTGGCATTGGAAGCCTTAGATATGGCTTCAAAAGGAATCAGACCTCTAAAGACCCTCTTATGAGAAGTTTTATAACTTAAGGTTCAACTAAACTTAGCATCTGTAGTTTTTCTTTAATGACCCTATCTTATGATCCATATCTGTCCACAATTCACCATTACGTTTAAACTGAGTGAATCTGATCTCAGTGCCATTGTTGGAAGATGCTGCTTTTCTTATCTCATCCCAAGCAAATATAGTGTTCCCTTCCCTTTTTAAAATGTAAGAAGCCTATATCTTGTATAGCAGAGACTGACCATTGACTACACCCAATACTTCCCATCCTGACTGTCCTTAGCTAATATATGGCAGGGAAGAAACTTGTCCCAGAAAAACCATTATATTCCCAGGAAGCCTATTTGCAGTTTCTATGGGTATCTGTAGTTGGTATGCAATCAGCATTCTCGCTTGAAATACTTCACCTTTTCAACTTTCCAACCATGTAATTCTGCTCAGTTTTGTGATCACAATTTGACAAAATTGTCTTACAGGTAAGATTGAAATGTCTTGTGTTCTGTAGTTTAATGAATTATCTTGGGCAACTGTTAGCTCTAAGGAATTATAACTGACAAAAAAGTGACAAAACTCCCCTAATAAGATTTTACTATTGCATATGACAATCAGCGTGACTTATTGTAGATTGCTTATAAAATATGCCACCAAAGAATAGAGTTACAGGTCCTCAAAACTGGATGAGTCCCTTGTAAGCAGGATTATTGCTTTCACCAGGGCTCATAGGCATTCTCACTAGTATCCATTGGTGAGCTTCTTTGTCTACCTACCTTTTATTACTTGTGCTGCCCAGCGAGCCTGGAGGTCAGTTGTCGGGATGGCAGCCCCCAGAGACTGAACAAGGCCAACCACAGCCATAGTTGACTTCTCTAGTTGAGGTGGGAAGATGCCTTTAAACAAGGTAACCTCATTGTTTCTGCTCTTGATGATGGACTCATCAAGAAAGGGGTAGGCATTACTATACCCTGTAGCAAAGATGACACAGTCAATGGCCTCAAACACAGTCCCATCTTCAAATATAGCCGAAGTCTCTGTGAACTCCTTCACATTAGGCTTTATAGACACAGTACCACATAGGATGCGGGCTGGGAGCTCATCATTGAACACTGGCTCTTTCCTCAGGGTTCTGTGTGGACAATAGTGAGACATATATATGCGAAGATAATTAGGGAAGGAAAAAGCGAGCCATGGAATATTACCAATCTAGATGAAAAAAAAACCACATTTGATATGTGGCAGCATGGTGAACATAATTTATCCTTTCTCTGTTTTCTCTAACTTTTCCTCTTTCCTTTCATTGGGCTCCTTCCAAATTTCATAATATACACTCATATCTAGTCCCTTATTAGAGCCTATCTCTGGAAAAATCCTAACATGAGAAAATTCTGTAGTTGAGTAATTTTTTTCTTGGTTATCCTGTACCAATGAGTCTCTTGATTCTCGGGACCCTATTTTTTCTCCTACTTAATCAGATCATAGTGAAATCTTGACAATATGAAGAATTTTGTATTCCCCAGCCTACATTGAGTGTAGAATGTGCACTGCTTTTCTTAATAAAGTAGACTCCAAATTGGCCATTGTAATATGATAAACCTAAATAGGAGGAAGAAAGTGAAAAGTGGGAGGCTCCATCTGGGCTAGCAGAGGGATGAGGTATGAGGAAAGGAACTACATTCAAGCCAGAACATTCTATTAGGTCTACCTTCAAGCACCATCCAGAATCTGTCCACTTCTTTTTCTTAAAATTTTATTTTTAAGTAGTTGTACAAACGAGTTGCCACTCAACAAAATAGCATATGAATATAATGAATCTTGGTCAATGTTCCATCATTCTCTCTCATCCTTCCCAACCTCACCCTTTTCCTCAATTTCCTTAATTTTGTAGAATATGCATCCGATTTTCTAACTGCATTTCCCCACTCCTTCCTCTGATGGTTTATTGCTAATGATCTGAACCCAAACATCTAACCTCTGTCATCCAGAATTCTGACAATACTTTTCTAAATTTTCTTTTTTGCCAGTCCTGGGCTTGAGCTCAGGTTCTATGCACTGTCCTTGGACTTTCTCAAGGCTTGAGCTCTACCATTTGAGCTGCAGCACCACTTCTGGTTTTTTTCTATGTATGTGGTGCCAAGGAATCGAACCTGGGTCTTCATGCATACTAGGCAAGCACTCCACCACTAGGCCAAACTCCTGGCCCTAACAATACCTTTTTAAAATTCATGTTGTTGTTGTTTTTTTAAATTTCTACTCATTCCTTGGGTCCCTGCACTCATTGACAACAGGACAACCACAGCAGCTTAGAGTGACCACCAGTGTTAACTTAGATCTTGTCATGTACATGTCCAGATGCCTGTCGCTTCTTATTGCTTCTAGAGTAGAAGCAAAATTCCTGACAGTGTTCACCAGGTCTAACCCTGCCTGACTGTTTTTATGTCTCTGACATATCTGTTTTCTCCCTGGCTGCTTCCCTTATGTCTTTTCTCCAGAATGAGAGCCCATCCCTGCTTGCCCATTACACTAGTGATTGCCCTGGAGAAGGTGATGCTTTCCCTCTATCCTTTGGGGATCCTTCCTTAGTTCCCCTCATGGCTTGTTTCCTCATCTTCCTCAGGCCTTGACTTAAAGATCTTCTTCCTCAGACCCACTTGAAGACTGTTGAAAACTTTCCAGATAATATCACACCTTTCCTGTCCTGTCTCCTCCATCGCACACCACATCGTATGCTCTTCTGCCTTTTTAAATAGCCTGTTGCCTGCTATTTAGAATGTAGGTTCCATGAGGAGAGGATTTCTGCTTCTTTTCTTTATTGCTCTGCCTACAAGACCTAGCATAGAATGAATGATACAATTAATGTTTGCTAAGTTAACGATTTCATTCTGATGGAAAAAGTGGACATCTTTAACTTATATCAAAGTCATTTCTTATGGGATGGGCCTGGGGTAGAGGCAGACCTAGGAGAAAGTGAGAAGGAAACTGAAGATTACAAGGCCTGTGGCAGTGGTTGTTCAGCAAGAGAGATTAGTGAGGAGATGATGAGAGTGTAGTAAGGAGAAAGTGCTCTTGCTCTGTGTATCTCAACCTGGCCATTGATGGGAGGAAGCAGAATAAGTGCCTAAAGAACTAGGGGCTCTGGAATTCCCAGGTCGTGATTTGCTTTGAATGTAACTTCTCCTTCCTGGATGTGGGACTTTGGTAAAGTTACTAACTACATTGAACGTCAATTTTCTTATCTCTAAAACAGGTGTATTAATTGAGCCCCCTTCATAATTGTGAGCAAAAAAGTGAGAAAGCAGTTGTCAGATTCTTAGTAGAAACAATATAGAGATAGCTGGATAGGACACTGAGATGTGTTAAGTGCTTAAAACAGGTTTGCTACTACTGAGCTGGATAGGACACTAAGATGTGTTAAGTGCTTAAAACAGGTTTGCTACTACTGCTCTTATGTGTCTAATTGCTAAGGTGTTTTATAATTTCCAGCTCTGCAAACCTAATTGCTGAGGTATTTTATGACTTACTAGTTCCACAAATTGAGAGGACATGTGGAAATCACTTCTAATGTTTGTAGTTCTTTATCCTTTGATACACGAGCAGTGATTGCTACACAAATATTTCCATTTGCTTTCGACTTGCAACATACAGCAAAGGTTATTGGCATGGACATGAGAATCAGCAGGGGTAGCATGTTGAACTTACCCATTTAAAGGCATCAAACCATAGTTCTCATGTTTATATCGTGCATTCATCTGCCTTATGTACCACCAGTCAGAGATGGCTGTCGGTAAGTTGTTCTTGAGAAAAGTTTGAAATCGAGTGATAAACAACATGTCCCAAGGAAAGCCGTCATCCCAGACCCGGCTCATCACCCAAGATCCACTTCGGGAGCTGATGATGACCTTCAAAAAACACCAATTCAACCATGAAAGGAGCAGCTGGAATCTGTTCCTCATGGGGCTCACACCTTTAGGAATGGATTTATTGCCCCAGCTCTTGGGAGTGTTGCCATTGTTAGGTCAATGGGAGAGAAGAGAAGAAGAAAGGGAAGAAGAAGCATGGTTAAACATAGTCATACTATTCAATGTCCATATGTGAAAATGGAATCAGGAAATTTGAGATGTGCGGAGTGGAGGCAGATGGAGAGAAAATGATAGAAGAGTTGACATTGGCATGTTGAAGAATCCTTTTGTATAACTACATAAAAAGTGAATTAAGAAAAGGCAAATAACCTTCAAAAGAAAAGTTGTTGGGGCTGAAGGGATGAGCCTGTCTCAAAGTCTTAGGCAGTTTTCTGTGTTCCTATTATATACTCATTGGTCAGACTTATGTTTCACATGGAATAATTCCAAAGGACTTTGCAGTGTAAGGCGAAAGAAAGCTTCCTTGTCTTCTTGTAGATCAGTGATGCTGAGAGGACTCTCAGGCAGACTTTCTAAGCTCTAACCTCCAGGAATCAATTACCCTATTCTTCTACAACAGGAAAAATATTATATTTAAATCATCTCCAGTACAGATGACTGACCACTGAATTCTAGTTATATTTCCTTTAGTATTTATCATTTACTATAGCTATCTGTAAAGAATAAACTGTGATTTCCAAGTATTTAATTTAAAATACTTGTCACCATATTAAATGAAGGCAAGACATTTAGACTTAGAAAACCATGGGTTCCTATCCGGGTGTCTGCTCATGTGCCTTAGGAAGATCCTGTAAGCTCTCAAATATCATTTCCTCACATTTGTGTGAGAAGTCCATGAGAATGTGCACAACGTGGCTAACCCTGCCGAGTACAAAGCATACATTCAATAAATGTTCATTCCTTTCTTCTTTTGTTATGTCATATCCATAAAGTATATAGTTTTTCAGTTTCTTTTTGTTTTCTTTTTAAAAACAATTTTAAAAGAATTCTTATAAGGGAAACTAGATAAATAAGAAAGGATGAAGTACCAATTAATTAACCTCAAAGTCTTGTACACTAGTATTTCTTGCTTCTAATAGATCACATGTACAAATAAAAATCTAATGTTTTCATCATACTCTTACTTGGTACAAGAAGTATTTAAGTGAGTTTTCTTTCTTTACAGGGAATCTAAATTCTTTAGCCTGTGACCAAAGACCTTAAAAAATTTTGCAAGCTTGGGGCCGGGAGTTTGGCCTAGTGGTAGAGTGCTTGCCTTGCATGCACCAAGACCTAAATTTGATTTCTTTGTACCACATACATAGAAAAAAGCCGGAAGTGGTGCTGAGGCACAAGTGATAGAGCTCTAGCCTTGAGAAAGTCCAAGGACAGTACTCAGGCCCTGAGTTCAAGCCCAGGACTGGCAAAAAAAAATTGTAAGCTAAAATCAGTCTTTCTTTCCTGTCTCAGTTTCTGTAGCTACTCTGTCTGATTTTGTAATCAGAAATATCTGAATTTCAGTTCTCCAACATTTCTCTTCATCAAATGTTAATTTCCTGTCCCATTTTCAATAAAAACAGTTGGCATTTCAGGCCCACAGTTATCTTTTCTATTGAATGAGCATAATAAAATGAATTGCCTTCTTCCCATCTTTGAAGGAGCTTATTTCTACAGACATACATACATTAATGAATTTTGAAAATTGTTCTGAAGAACATGAAAATTCAGCAAGATTATCAAATGTATAGTACTGATTCATATCTTTATGCTTCAATGATATCATTTTCCCTTCCATAGGCAGCTTGGGCTGCTTTATGATTCATATTTATCTTTTAAAGACTGGCTCAGCCTCACCTTCGTCAGGCTTCAGGTATAGTCATTCGGACATTTAGTGTCTGAATCTCTCTCATTTATCCTTTGTTTCAATAATAGCTCAAATACTGCTGTGGTACATTACCTTAACTCTTGAGGGTGTATTTAAATATGCATCAATATCTAAATGTCCTAGGTAAATCTTACTACTTCCTGAGAGACTATGCAGTTTCTTTAATGTGCCTTTGTGCTATCAAGTACAGTATCTTGACAGATTAGTAGGAATATATTTTCATACCATTTGTCCTATTATCTCCTTTTTTTGCCTTGCATGTAATATCATAGTGTAAACTTGGACATACATTGGAGGGGTGCCCAGAATACCTAGTGGGGTGACCTGTGTTGGGGACATATGGCATCAATAGGCATAGCATTTGAATAAAATTCCTGTATTTGGGCTTCTGAGCAGTCAGCCTCCAAAAAAAGTCTTCTAAAGAGTCTAGACCTTTGTTCAAACTCATGCTGTAAAGCACATGCACCACCTCTCTATCCATCTAAACTCTAGCCACTCTTTCTAAATCCACTGAGTTGCAACCAAAGGGCCTTCTCTTGGTTTCTTCAGGCACTAGGCTTCCGACTTTAAGACCTTCTGTCTAGGGCCCGGGAGTTTGGCCTAGCGGTTAAAGTGCTTGCCTAGCATGCACAAAGACCCGGGTTCGATTCCTCAGTATCCCACATACACAACCAAGCCGGAAGTGGCAGAGACGAGACTGCAACAAGCGACGGAGAGCGAAAGCAAGCAAGCAAGCGGAGCCCAACCGAGTGGTGGCCGGAGCGTGCGGGAGCGAGCCGGGCCAGAGCGAGCGGGGCCGGAGCGAGCGGGGCCAGAGCAAGCCAGGAGCAGGTCTGGGCCGGAGCGAGCGGGGCCAGGAGCAAGCTGGAGCGAGCCGGGCGGAAGCGAGCAGGGCCAGAGCGAGAAGGGGCCGGAGCGAGCAGAGCCAGGAGCAAGAGAGCTGGCCGGGCCGGAGCGAGCGGGCCAAAAAAAAAAAAAAAAAAAAGACCTTCTGTCTAGAGACCTCTCCTTATACTATGCCTTTCTCAACTTCTAGTTCTCAACTTACATGCCATCAGCTCCAAAGGTTCCTTCCACTTTTCCAGTGTCAAGTCACTGCTATTACCCACATGCTTTCAACAAGTAGTCATAGAATGGATGCCTGCATAAATGAGTTACTATGTGGATCTGCATCCATACTGCTTAATCAAGTTCAAGTATTTAACCTCTCTAACAAAGGAGGTTCCATTTTAATCTGTTTTACAGGTGAATAGCCTGAGACTCAGAGGGAATAAAAACTTGGCTGGAGACACTCAAAATCAAAATCACAATCTTTGAATGTCCACAGAAGACAAGCATCGCTTGTCACTGATGCCCATGCATAGTATGCTATTAAAATCCTCTCCTGTTAATATAAGTTATATGCAATGCCACTTAGTTACCCCATTCTACTCCACTGATACCTTTCCAGTGAAAATATCTTTTTATCACCTTAAGTCTGTATATGAGGATAGAGGATACAGTACCTGTTCAGCTGTGTGGCTGAGTTCTGTTGCAATGTCACAGCCCGAGTTCCCCAGGCCAATCACCAGGACTCGCTTCCCCTTCCATACTCCTGGTTCCTTATAGTCCCTGCTGTGGAAGCATTCACCTTTGAAACGTTTTAGTCCTGAATGAAAAGTAGGATATGTATGAGCCAGTTTGATTTCCATTAAAACAACAACAACTAAGTTTTAGAGATGGGCTTGTGGCTGACAGAATCACACAAATAATAAAATTAACATTTAAAATACATTAGCTATGATAGAAATGTATTTGAATGTATATCTTCATACTTAAAAAAAGACATTGCCATGAGTTGGTATGGTCCAACTACACCCTCAAAAGGACATGTTCTTGAAGCTTGGTCCCCAGCAAGTGTGTGTGTGTGTGTGTGTATGTGTGTGTCTTTAAGAGTAGGGACTAGAGGAAGGTAATGTGATCAATGCTAATCTAGTAGAGTGAGTTTTGTTCCTGAGAGAAGGGTCCATAAGAGGGGGGGGGGCTTGAATTCTGAACTCTCCTGGATTCCTATCTCATCATTCTCCCCCTTCTGTCCATGACTGGTATCCTTTCCATGTTTTCTACCAGGTTGAGATACAGCCAGGGTGTACTGAGAAAAGCCAATACTATGCTGGCTGGATCTTCCAGCTCCCTATAATTGCAAACCAAATAAACCACTTTACTTTATAATCTACCCAGGCATGGCAATTCTGTTATAAAAACATCGAAGGGACTAATTCAGATATCATCAGTATATTCATTTTTGTCTCACAGCAGCCTAAATTGCAGCCATACCTGGAAAGTACTCCTTTGGTAGGTTAGGGTAGACATGATGCCCAGAACAAATCATTACAGCATCAAAGACAGATGATTCCTTCTTGCCCTCTTTTTCAGTGATTACATCCCATTGACCAGTAATTGAGAAATCAGTATGTTTATTGATTTTGGTTACAAGTGTCTAAGAGAAATACAGAAAGAAATCCTTCCTTTATAGGCTCATGGGTCAATTTGGCATAAGAAAAAATTCATTAGTGAGGTACATTTTTTACTTGTTCACAGTTCCCTTTGAATAACTAAAAGCATTAATTTACATATTATATTATAACATATAATTATATGTAATAATGTACATCATAGGCTAGATGATATATAACATAATATGCTGTAATATAATTATATGATATGGCATATATAATGAATATTATATTAGAATACAATTACATTCTCTACATCTTGGATTAGAGGAGCCACACTTAAAAATGTGAGCACATAAGAATGGGACACTGGAAAAAAATTAGGAATAGTAAAACAGACATGGTCCTCCTTATTGTTATGCCCAAGCTGGTGTGTTGATGGCACCTTACCTCAAATTGTATGTATTTCAGAAGGTTTTTCTCTGTGGCAAATGCAGTTATATATTCTTGGAGCTTCCTGTTGTGCATGAAGTTGGGGAAATCATCAGGATATGGGAAGTCAGGAAAACACATCATCTCTTTGGAAGAGTTGGTGAAGACTGATTGGTAAATGCTCGCTCTTCCCTCTTCTGCATGGTCCTGGGGGTGCACAGTTTTGGATAGAAGAACACTTGTGACTGAGGACATCTATTCTGTTCAGAACCAGAATCAAGTAGTACACTGATTGAGCTGGCCTTCATGCACATGTTAAGAGCATGTGGCAATAGATTTATTTCACTCCAATAATTGATGCTTCCCAGAGTAGTTTATCAAGGGGATTTGTAAGATAAGAGAATGTGCTTTTTTTTCTAAAAGTAACAACTTTCTGTTTTTGCAGTACTGGAAATTGAATGAGGGCCTCTTGATTATGCGCTATCAGTTGACTTTTACCCCTAGCCCTTTAGTTCTTAGTTTGTCATTCAGACAGGATCTCCCATAGCTGAGATTACAGTTGTGTAATACTGTGCCTGGTCTAGTAAAGAATTTCTTTATGTCGTTTCCAGAAATATGCCACGAGGACTCTTTTATCCCCTTAAACAGTAAAATACATACAGTTCAACTTTTCATGATTTCAAAGTATCATTTGGAAAACATTACTGGTTAGTTTATGAAAGCAAACAAATGAGAGATGGCTGCCAACTACTTATATGATTTGCAAATGTGTCACTATTAAAACTTAATTTAAGCTTAAAATTAGGCTTAGAATTTCTATCAGAACAATGAAGACCAATACAGCAGTAATACTCACTAGATACTACATGGAAAATGAACTGGATATCTTGTGGGATGGAAAGACTGGGAGAGCACCACAGAAGGGAGACATGGTTGAAAAAGAATTGTAGTCATTACTCATGATCTGATTCATATAACTAACCCCCTGCATAACAATTCTGCAATTAGAATAAAGATTAAAAGTAATACAACTATTTTGAACCAAACACATTTCATTTGTAGGCATTGCTACATTTTGAACTTTTATGTAGCTACCAAAATTTCAACTTCTAGAAAGGTATGGCTATGTATGGCTCTAAGAAGGTATGGAATTATTTTACAGGAGATAGTAAGTAGCTAGAAGAAAAAAAGAGAAAACTGAAGAAAGAGTGATTGCCTGTAAGAAGATCAGGACACTGTGTGTGGTTCTCAAATTTAGCTCCCCTCTGGAGGAAGCAGAGGTACTTTAAAAGCAGGCACTTAGCTTCCACTCTCAGAATATTTTAATTAGTTGATAAAGAACTTTGCATGCTTTTCAAACAATTCTAATGTCCAACCAAGTTTGAGAGTCACAGGGTAGAGCAAAATAAATAGAAGAAGCTAGTGACTAACAAAGTACAGTCACTATGCAAAAGCATGTCTTAAGATACATTTGTTAAGACTGTGAGCTCTTGGGGCCAGGAGTTTGGCCTAGTGGTTAAAGTGCTTGCCTAGCATGCATGAAGACCCGGGTTCGATTCCTTGGTACCACATATATAGAAAAAAAAAGCCGGAAGTGGTGCTGAGGCTCAAGTGGTAGAGCTCTAGCCTTGAGAAAGTCCAAGGACAGTGCTCAGGCCCTGAGCTCAAGCCCAGGACTGGCAAAAAAAAAAAAAAAGACTGTGAGCTCTTTAGTGATGGTGAGGTGATAGAGGATGGCAATCTCAGTTGAAGAGAAGGCTGAGGTAGGGGCATGATACTTTGAGCCACCTTGAGCTATGTAACAAGTTCAAGGCCATCCTAAATGATGAGGCAAGATTGCTTAAAAAAGTAAATTAAAAAGAAAGCTGTTGAGAAGAATACAAGGTATCAGAGGAACCAAAATGCTGTTGGGAAAGGATGACATTGGTGAAAAGGGCTTGTGCAGACACATTGACATGCTGAATGGAAACTCTTCTTTCAAACATTTAAACGTAAGAAAAACAAACAAAAAGGCTTCAAAGGGAAAAATAAAGATCACAATAAAGAAGATGAATCTTGTTAGAGCTTTCTCAAATCACCAAGTTCCTTCATGACAAGACCACTTGTCTGGGTGAAAGTATCTTTCTTAATTCATCAGCAGTCCATTGAATTGTCTAGATTTTAACCTAATGTTTCATGATGAAAGACCAAACTGTGGGATCTCTATTGCTAAATTTGCAGTGGCAAGTTCTGGCCACTAGAAGAGTCCAATTTGTGCTTATGATACTCGAAGCTGTCAGAGTCCTCAGCATACACGTTTTTTAGTGTAACATTGGGATAGTTTGGTTATAACCAAAGCCTCCGTGGTTGTAACTCAATCATGACAAGACAGTAAGGGGAACTTAGCTTCTTTCTTTCTTTCTTTCTTTCTTTCTTTCTTTCTTTCTTTCTTTCTTTCTTCCTTCCTTCCTTCCTTCCTTCCTTCCTTCCTTTCTTCCTTTCTTTCTTACTTCTTTCTGTGGGTCATGGGGCTTGAACTCGGCCTGGGCACTGTCCCTGAGCCCTTCAGCTCAAGGCTACCGCCCCACCTTTGAGCCAAGCCCTACTTGCTGTTTTCTAGAGATTAATTGGAGATAAGAGTCTCAGGTCCTTTTGTGCCTGGGCTGGCTTTGAACCTTGATCCTCAGATCTCAGCCTCTTAAGAAGCTAGGACTGCAGGCGTGAGCCACTGTGCCCAGCTGAGCTTCTTTCTTTGTCTAGAAATAAGTGGGAATCTGAAGTAGACCATGTGTCTTCTGCTGCACACAGATGTGTGTGTGTTGCTCCTCTCCGGGGCAGCAACACGGGAACGGCCTAGCCTCCATTTTGTGTGTACTTCAGAAGTGGAGCTGAAGGCACTTGGAGTTTTTAGTGAGTGCAGGAAGTGTGGCAGAAATGTTATCACTACAGGAGAGAGGAAACATGAACAAATTGATACAGATGGAGCATCTCAATTGAAAACTTCAAATCCAACCTTTTTGAGCCCCAGCATAAAACAAGGAGAAATTCTATAACTGGCCCCATATCCTGGGTCTAATGCAGGTATGAAACAGAAATGTAGTTTATGTTTAGACTTGGATTCATCACGAAGGAATCTTCTTATGTGAATGCAAGTAGTCCAAAATCTGAAATGCTCTGGCTCTACATGTTTCACATAATTACTCAACTTGTAGATAGAAACATCCAGAGAAAGCAAAAAAAAATGTGGATATAAACATCCAGAGAAAGCAAGAAAAAGCCTTTGTTCATAAAATTTCTTGCCCAAGTCTGTGATTTACTAGTTTATTGTTTATATTGCTGCTTTGAAAGGAAGACATTGGGTCTCTATTTTCACTTAGTCGTAAAGCACTTTAATCTGTGATCAAAAGAAGGAAAAGTCCTTCTCTTTCAACCAGGGTTGAAGCAAGCACTAGAGGGACACAAGGAAATTTTGTAGGAAATAACTGCAAAACATAAAGTAATTTCACCCTCAGTTTGTTACACTTAAACAATGTTTAGATCTCATTGAAAGCAAAGGGGAGTTGAAAGAATGTGGAAACTGAAGGTAATGTAGTTTTCTAACACAATCATATGCTGTTAATACTAAGTGTGTTGCTGTAGACTCCTAGTTCTGTTTGAGAAACACTGATCTTCCCAATTATCTTGTGTGAACTATAATCTTCCTTTGCTGGTGACACAGGCAAGAAACTGGGAATAAGCAAGAATGTTAATTTCTTGTGGTGGCTATACTAAGTTGTTCCTGCAAAAACAGAGATTTGTTCTCCCTCACTTGTAGGAGATAGCTATTGGAAATCAGAATCACTGGTCCCTAAAGAAGCATTCACTTCCAGAGTCTCTGTGGGGAGAATACATTTCTTGCCTCTCCAGCTTTCAATGGATGCCAGCTTTTTTTTTTTTTTAAAGATATTGTTGGTATTCTTTGACTTGTGGTTCATTCATCCATCTTCAAAGTCAAAGCACAGCATCTTCAGTTCTCTTTTGTGCTGGTACAATCATCACATCATTTCTTTTCTCTTTTAAATCTCCCTCTGCTTCCTTCTTATAAAGGGTTATGGCATGGACAAACTGAATAATTCAAGATAGTGGCTCCATATCAGGATTTTAAGTTGAATAATTTCTAATGATATCTTTTGTTTCCTGCAAGGCAGCTCATACAATTTCCAAGGACTGAGAAATGATTAATGGATACACACATGCATGTCTGCTTGGCAGTGTCCTCATTTTGGTTTTAGATTTGTGTTTATATGTTAGCACTAGGGCTTGAACTTGGGGCTTTGTACTCTCATAGGTTACTCTCTATTACTTGTCACTCATTTGACTTTTTGTTGGTTAATTGGTGATGAAGTCGTGAAGACTTGCTTGGGATAGCTTCAAACCATGATTCTCTAGTAGCTAGGAGTACAGGTGTGAGCCACCACTTCTGATGATCCTTATTATAAATACTTAGTGACAAAAATAACATCAGACAACTATAAAGCTTCAGGAGGGTGCCTTATTCTTGAGTCCTCTTGCACCTCTTGAGAATTATGCACTGTTGTAAGATCAAGCCAATACCTGAAAGTTTCAATGAGATTTTTTAGCACTATTTTATTGCGGAAATCTATGTGTTCCTGTGGGAGTAATCTGATACAACTATATAGCATATAGTGATCAAATCAAAATAGTGAAAATGTTCATCTTCTTAAAGATTTTTCAAATATGTTTGATTTATACATAATGATACATAATACACAATAATCGTACTTGTTGGAGGGTATAGAGTGATATTTTAAATTTCAAGACATACTTATAAATAAAGATAATGACTCCTGCATCCCCTTATAATCACTTTGTGGTTAATATTTTGAATGTAATGTATATTAAGTTATTCTAGAACACTAGAACTTACTACTCTGGATTAATTGTATTTGAGTTCCTACTATCTAACCTACTCTTATGCTGTCCTTCCTATCACCCACTTTCCAAGAATAGTATTCTTTTTCAAGGTTGAATGAATGATATTCTATCATAAATATATGTGTTGACTATTTCAATTTCTCCCTTTAAGACAGTATTTCATTACTTTAACCTTTTTCTAATTGGATAATTTTCTTTACTGAGTCTTTTAAATTCTTAACATATTATGGATGCAAATCCCTTGTCAGGTGAATAGTTCATGGTTTTTATTTCCTATTCTATAAACTACCTCTGTACTCTGTAGATTTCCTTTGCACAGCAGATTAGTTTCACATAATCCCATTTGTCTTTTTGGTTTTAGTTCCTGTGCTTTGTAGAAAAACAACAACACTTTGCCTGTGCTTAAAGTATTTCCCTAATACTTTCTTTTAGTTCTTTGAACTGGTCTTCTATAAATCTTAGTTATACCGTTGATCTATTTTGCATTTATTTCTGTATGGGGTGAAAAGGATAGGGGTCAAGTTCAATCTTCTGCATGTAAATATCCAGTTTTCCCAAGAAAACCAAGAAGCAATGGTTCTCTCAGGGACTAACCAGGTGACTGAAATAAACTATGAAAATAATCTTGCAATAGCTATAAAACTACAGCCAAGCCCACTGCTGCTGGCTCACATCTGTAATCCTAGCTACTCTGGAGGCTGAGATTTACTATCTAACCTACTCTTATACTTTCCTTCCTATTATCCACTTTTCAAGTCTCTAGTAATTGCTATTACAGACCCAGCTGATTTTTTAAATAGCCATATCTGAAAGAGAATATTCAGAATTTGTCTTTTTGTGTCTGACTATACTTCATTTAACATAATAGCCTCCAATCTAGTCCAGTCTATTTTGCTACCAGTGATTGAATAGTATTCTTTTTCAAGACTATGATTCACAGCTCAGGTTATTGTATCTCCAATTAACTACCAAAAAGTCAAAAACGGAAGTGCAGTTCAAGTGGTAGAGCATCAACCTTGAGTGAAAAAGTAAGGGATTATCTGGTGAATATAACTGGAACCCTTCTATTAATTACAATAAAAAAATAAGGGGAAAAAAGGTAAGGGATAGACCTAGTCCCTGACTTCATGTTCTAGTAGTTGCAAACAAACAACAAAATCAAGCCAAAACATACCTTAGGAATAAATTTAGTTAAGGAACTGAAGGACTACTACCGTGGGTATTATCAGACTCCATTAAAAGAAATCTAAGACTCCAAAACTTGAGGCCTCTCAAGTTCACAGATGGGAGGAATTACTATTAATAGGTGCACTCTGCATTAAATAACAATAGCATTCATTATAATACTAGAAAATAAATTCTAAAATTCATGTGGAAACACCAAAGACTCTTACATAGCCTCAGCAAAAATATGCTACAAACTAAAGTAGTCAAAATTGTATGGTACAGATCAAATAGAATAGAATATGGAGTATCCAGAAATAACTGTATGTGCTTTAGTCACCCGAATGACAAAAGTGCAAAATAAAATAAACCCACAACCAAATAAAACTATCTGAAACTTAAAACATTTAGTCTGAATCAGTAAAAGGACATTGTCAAAGTCATGGTTTTGAGTGAGTAACCCTTTACTTTATTCCTAAACAATGGATTTTCTTTGCAAGCAGCTCTTGTTAATGATTCCCACCCCACCCTCCGCAGGTACATTTTGTATACACACTGAGGTTTTTCGAAGCCAGCTTGTGGTCTCATTGAGGTCTAACTTGTAGGGAGGTTGTTTTCCAGGCTGCTCCTCATGTTTTTACAGGGTGGATTTCAAAACAACTCGGGGTCCTGGAGCGTGGCCTAGTGACAGCGTGCTTGCCTAGCAGGCGTGAAGTTCTGGGCTCAATTCCCAGAACCACATACACAGAAAAAGCCGGAAGCTCAAGTGGCAGAGGGCTAGCCTTGAGTAAAAAGTATCCAAGGACAGTACCCAGGTCCTGAGTTCAAGCCCCAGGACTGGCCAAAACAAGCAAACAAACAAACTACTGCTCAGGGTCACTTGACAGAGAGGCAGATGAGGAAGCTGTGCTCAGGTAGCCTTCTGCTCCCCACGCCTCCCTCCCTTTCCTGTGGGTCACGATGATGCCCTACTCACGGAGAACTTCCACAGGCCCCCCACGTCACTGCTCCTCTCGAAGCAGGTGGGCTCCAGCCCTTCCTCCAGACAGCTCCTGATGGAGGCCAGGCCACTGACCCCGGCTCCCACGATGGCCACGCGCTTGCCCATGGTGGCCTGTGCAAAGGTTCGGAGAGTGTTTCAAATCAGTATTGCCCACACGAATTGATTTGATATTGATTTTTTTGTTGTTGTTAAATAAGATTTTACACTAGCCAGAAGCGGTGGCTCACATCTATAATCCTAGCTACTCAGGAGACTGAGATCTGAGGATGAAGGTTCAAAGCCAGCCCGGGCACAAAAGGACCTGAGACTCTTATCTCCAATTAACATCTAGAAAACGGGGGTGGGAGGTGGGGCTTGGCTCAAGGAGTAGGGCGGTAGCCTTGAGCTGAAGAGATCAGGGACGGTGCCCAGGCCGAGTTCAAACCCCAAGACCCCTCACCCCCCCCATAAGATTTTACATTTGCACCCAAGAAAAATGATTTGAAATTACCTGTTGCATGCTGCTAATATGTAAAGAGAATATTTCCTCCCCCCATGGAACTTTTTTTTCACTTAGCCCTCCAAGAGATTCACAGGTGACATACACACCACCCACATACACACATGTGCATGTTTGAGTATACCAATGTAAATGTGTCTATTTAAATAGTGGCTCCTCCAGTCTGTTTGAGGACTGGATTCAGAACCAAAATCTGAAGATGCTTAAGTTCCCATTATGAAATAGCCTCATATTTGCATCTACTCCAGGCATATCTACCTTTCTGTTTTTAATGCTTTCTGATGGAACTGGAGTTTGAACTCGGGACCTTGTACTTGTTATGTAAGCACTGTAGCACGTGAATCATGCCCTAGCCCTTTGTGTCCTTTTGTTAGCTTTTCATGCATGGTCTTGTGTTTTTGCTGAGTGCTAGGCTTAGACTACGATCCTTTTCACTCTCATCTCCTGCCTACCAGTGATTGTAAGTGTGTGCTATCAATCGGCATGTGTATGGAAATAGAATTTCAACCATGGGCTGGCCTCAAACCATGATCCTTATATCTGCCTCCTGTGTAGCTGGGATTATAGGCACGTGTCTCCTACATTCTCGCCTTCCTCTGTACTTTAAATCATCTCTTCATTACTTCTAGTACCTAACACAATGTAAATGGTATGTAAATAGTCATTCACCACATTACTTAGGCATTAAAGACAACAAAAATGTGTGAATCCAATGCAAATTCAACGCTTTTGTATGTCTTATTACATTTTCCACTCATGGTTGGTTGAATTTCTTGGAGGAATCAACAGATTCTGAGCGTCACCTTTTCTCTCCCCCACCCCTTACACAAACATACATGCATATATATATGCATATATTTGTTCTATTTGACATAAGATTATGAATGTTTCTATTGCATTATACTAGGTAGTTATTTCCTTTCTTATGTTAGTAGAAGCAAAACCATTATGTTGAAAAAATTTTCCCATTTCCTAATCTTTTCTGAGATTGTCTTTAGCACTATTACTACTTCTCTCTTTTTTTGATAGAGTCACAAGGCAATGCGAGAAAGAGAGATTGAGACAGACAGAAAAAGAGAGCTTGAAAGAGGGAGAGAAGGGAGACAGATGGAGAGAGATACAGACAAGGAAAGACATATACTGAGAATCATTATCTAGGAATAGTTCCTAAATTACATGTTATTCTCATTCCAGCCACCTTACTATGAAAAGTACCACATACTGTTCTAGACTTATCATCTGACCTCTTCTTTCCTCTTAGCTTATGAGATACCACTCTTGATTTTAATCCTACCTTTTCTTCACCTTTCTTTATTCACCTTTCTTTATTCTGTGTTTCCAGGTTGAATCTTGTTGGAAGTTTGAATGAGAAAATACTCTACTGAATCCACATTCAAAAGGATTATTGCCAAAAGGGAGGAGCTGTTCTTAAAGAGGTAATCATTTCTGGGCCTCTAAGAAGAGAGCACACCCCCATGCTCCCTGGAATTTGGGCCTCTTATGTTCTCCCAGTTCCTCTTTCCCTATTGGTCATAATGAACATAGTCTACTGTCACATTCCTGGACCCTCTGCTGAGAGCCAGATAGTTTCTGTAGGTGACATTGTAGTTCAGCTCTATTCCATGGTGCTTTCCTCATTCCTACTTCTTTTGTTGGTGTCACATAGTACTTTCCAAATATTTCACAAAATTAGGTCCTTATCTGAAACAGTCCAGCAGCGAAGGTTACTCTTCCTTGCTTTGTGAAAGTCATTTGAGATACAAAACAAAAACAACAACAGCAGGAACAAGAACAAACCTCTGACCAGAGTTGACAACAGGTTTATGTATGCATTAGAAGAGTCACAATGTTCAAGTGACTTGTTGCTTAGGCTGTTGCAGGTCTTCTGTGGGGGGGTGAGGGATAGGGATGGGGATCTGGCTTAAAATATCCAAAATAAATGTTTGCAATTGTGTTTTAAAGGAATTTCATAGGATAAGATTTCCAAAGAAGTATTCTTCTTGCTAATTCACCTTACATTCCAGATGGAGTTCCTTCTAGTGCATAAATGCGATGGTTACAATCCTGTTTGCTCAGAAATAAAGGGCTAGGATTACTTTTCAGTTGCTTGTAAGAATGGCAGAAGATGGACTTACCATTTATTTCTGAAAATTGCTCTATTTATAAACAATCTCAAATGCTTCAACAATGACCTATAATAATCACAACATAAGAAGATGTGGGGAAAAAGAACTCCTGTCCACTGCTGGTGGGAATGTAAATAGTCTAGCCACTATAAAATACTAAAGAGATGAGCGGCAGGAAGATGGCAGAGTAGACAGGGAACCACTGAAGCTCTCTCTGATCAAGCAGAGATTTAAGTCCAAAGTGCATACTTCAACTCAAGGGTCACACCATGCAAGCTATGATTATACATAGATACACACTAATAAAGCAGAATTTATATTGCTTACATACCAAGACAGAAATAGGTGAAGTGCTCAGTGAGGTGCCCCCCACCCCCACCCCATGACTGCTCTGTGACCAGGCAGGGTCAACAGTGTGTCATCAATGTGGAGTTTAAAGGGTGCATATAGGGGAAGAGCCAGGTAGAGGAACTCACATTGAGATGGCCACGTCCAGACAGAGAGGAGTTACCATGACAGGACTGGGTGGTTGGAACACAGGGAACTTTGAGTTCCCACCAAGGACATCACTGCAGGAGGAGAACAGCATGGAGTGAGCCACTGCTGGCCTGGAACTCCCTCCCTCCCCACCCAGCCAAGAAGTGATGCCATATTGGAAAGGGGCAAAGAAACCTCAGACATTTCACAACTACTGGCGTAAGACCAGGTGGGACACAGCCTTGACCCTGTGGCAGTGAACAATAAGGTCCTGCCAGTCTTTAAAAAGGATAATAGATTTTTTAAAAAGTAATTAGCATGGAGTTTCCTAAAGGGCCCATCAGTGATGAATGGAAAAAGAAAATATCACACACACAACTTACGCAACCATAAAAGAGAAAAAAATCAGATCATTTGCAGGAAAATAGATGACACTAGAGATTATCATATCAGGAAAAATAGATTGTATCTCTAGTTCGGTAGAAAAATTCTGAGATAGGGGCCAGGAGTTTGGCCTAGAGGTAGAGTGCTTGCCTAACATGCACGAAGACCCAGGTTTGATTTCTCAGTCCCACATATATAGAAAAAAGCCAGAAGTGGTGCTGTGGCTAAAGTGATAGAGCTCTGACTTTGAGAAAGCCAAAGGATAATGCTCATGCCCTGAGCCGAAGCCCAGGACTGGCAAAAAAAAAAAAAAAAGAAAGAAGGAAAAATTCTGGGATGTGCTGCTCTTCATGAAGGCTTAAATTGTGTCTCAATCATCTAGCCAGTATGTCCAGAAACCATCCTCTCACTTTTTGTTGTTGCTTTTGGTGGTCGTGAGGCTTGAACTCTGGGCCTGGGTGTTGTCCATGAACTCTTCAGCTCAAGGCTGAAGATTCTACTACTTGACCCACAGTGCCATTTCTGGTTTTTCTGGTGGTTAGTTGGAGATAAGAGTCTCATAGACTTTAGCGTCCATGCTGTCTTTGAACCCTGATCCTCAGATCTCAGCCTCCTGAGTAGCTAGGATTTCAGGCATGAGCCATCAGTACCCAGCCCTCTTAATCTTTGTACATTCTTGCTGCTATTGAAAAATACTACAGATGGAGTAATTCACAAATAATAGAAACTTATTTCTCCCAGTTCTGGAGGCCAAGGGTTTCAAAATCAGGATATCAACAGATTTAGTGTACAGGAGGGATGCTCTCTGCTTCTAAGGAGGTACCTTGTTGCTTTCTCTTCTGGAGAGGTAGGGTGCCATGCCCTCAACATGATGTAAGGTGTAGCGAAGAGGAAATGTCAACTGTGTTCTCTTTTTATAAGTGTACTATTCACCTATGAAGAGACCTCTCCCTTCTTAATACTGTCCCTTTTGGGTTTAAGCCATCATAAATGAATTATGGAGTAACTGGTATTTTCAACTTGGTGATAACAGATCACTGCTACTCTCTCCCTAGCAGAAATAGAATGCATAAACTTTGGAACTATGTAGATTATAAATCTGATAGAGGGTGTTAAAGGGAATATAAGCAAATGCTAGTAGACTGGGAGTCTCATAGATGATGTCTTCCATTTTTAGTTATCTGTTGAAAATGAATGGGCAAATAGAAGGCTCCAGGAGCATGTGAAATATCTGAACACTGTCAAGACTTATGTGGAAATGAACAGAGGAAGCAGAGGAGAATGCAGATCCTATGAAATTAGGAAGACTGAGGGGAGGGATGGGTTTGGGAAGGATGGGGTGGGGTGATGATAAAGGGGTTACATTGATCATAATGCATTGTGCTTATAAACTGATGTGTTGGGTGGTAACCCCTATGCACAACAACTTAAAGATAATAAAAATAAAATAAAGGCTTGTATGGAATATTATGAAGTAGCTGGATGGGGGAAGACTAAATTTCCAATGCCATGAGATTTTCATGTGCGTTAGCACCATATTATGTGTTCATGAGACATTTCTTTTGGAGCAGTGTCCACTCAGAAACAGTGAGGGATGTACAACAGGAGAATAAATCCAAGGTTCCAATTTTTTTAGCTGGGTTTTGTAGAGAATAGCTTAGGCTCCTTTTTGGGTTATTCTGTCTTGTACATTTAAGGCTGTGATTGTCCTTAATTTATTCTGTTCTGGAAAGCAATAGCTTTCACCTAAGCTACTGCATTTCGATTGTCAGAGTTGAATTGAATAACTATACATACATGTACATATATACATACATGTACATATATACATACATGTACATATCTAAATTCATGTACATATATAAATACATATACATATGCTATATGTTTGTACAGCTAAATCACTACCACACACCAATGAGGCCCAAACTGTCATGTCAAGGTGAACACTAATCTATTCATGCTTCAGATTTATCTACTCAGGACAATCTGTGGTTTTCCACCAAGGGTAATGTTCAAGGTTCATGTATAGGTACTTTGCTCCTTTTATAATTGCATGTATGTAGTTTACCCACCCATTTATTTATAATTAGGTATTTGTGTTGTTTCAATGTTTAAAACTTTACTTTTGTGAGAGATACTGTCAGAGGCCAAAGCAACTCTAGGCAGGTTCTGGAAATTCCAGGCTTCAATCTCAAATATTCTGATGCAAATGATCCAGAGAAAAGGCTGTTTCTTGGTATTAAAAACACAGAAATTAAAACCCCAAACCAATCCAAGTGATTCTGATATGTAGCAAACTGGGTTTATACTCAGTGGGAAAATATATCCATGAACAGGAGTGTTTTGTGAGGTACCCTAGATCTGGATTTCCTGAATTGGACTGTGTCACCCTTCTGTCCCCAAGCTATATAGAAGTTCATTCAGTCTTGCTGAGCTTCTTGTTTTTCATCTATAAAATAGGAACAATGTTAATATCCGACAAGCTAAGATTGTAGAGAATAATGTATATAAAACATATGCCACTCAGGTTTTATCACTTCATATTGCTTTGTTTGAATAGGTTCTGTATGATCAGGTGGTTGTTTCACCAAATAAAGTAAAACTCAGAGTTCCCGTGAAGATCAAGGAAATACAGAGAGGGGAAAGCAAATGAGAGAAAGAGGAGAACAAGGACATCACGGAAGAGATTATGAGTTGATAGTGAGAGAGAAACTCAGATCACTGAAGAGTTTATAACCTAGAGTGAAGTGACTGTATCCTGATGCAAGTAGGGAATATGTCAAAATTTCATGTCCATTAACATAGTTTAATCCTCCCTCAGATCTCAGCTTTCCCCATTCCTTCACTTCTACACACAGTTACACATATTCATAGACTCTTCAGTTTTCCCCTCTACTTTCCCCTTTCCTTTCAAGTCCATTGCCTACTTTGCAAAAGTCACTTTCTTCTGGCAAGTTAGAGATGACTGCCACCCTGTGTCACTGAACTTTTCCTGAGAACAAGAAACTTGTCCATACCACCTAAATATCTCTACTACTTAGCTCAGTAAATACTTCCTGACTGAACTGAGTTCTAGAAGTCTTGTGGTAACACTTCATTTATATACTCAACTCTCCATATCTATAGATTTCTGGAGTATTATATATACATATATACACATACACATACATGTATATATCTTTATATAGATATATATCTTTATATACATGCATAGACCTTTATATACATGCATGTATGTGTATATATCTTTCTATGTACATGTTATATATATTCTTTGCAAATACTTTTTGACCTTATGCATCTCACTTGAGCATCTATAGATTGTTGGTATGTGTGTATATATGAGGAGCAGTTGTCTATCTATACTGAGAGATGACTATATGCCTTTTTTCTCGACTTGATGGGCTTGTGATTGCTGGCAGATCTAGAGAAGCCCCAGACTTTTCAGATGTATACATTTTAATAGAGAATTAAGAATGGATAGTGAAAAGTTCTAGCATCCTTCAAAAAAACATTTGCAAATGGAACTCAAGTTATCAAGGGAGGAAAAAAACCATTCTTCTTCTATGGTCTGCTCCAGTGTGTTACTGCTCCAGTTGAAATTGTAGTTGCACCATAGGAGAATCTGTCATTCTTTGGTAGAAATATCATCATCATTATCTTCTTTAATGTCATTATCTTCTTTAATGTCATTATCACTACAAATCAAGTCTTTGTTCCAGTTATAAAAGGGCTTCAATTTTTTGGTGTAGATAAACCGAAATATTCTCCGGAAGGTTTTTTTAATAGTTGAGGAGGTCATTTTATAGGCAATTTCCTTTAGAATATGGTAGGTAATTTCTGCCATCTCTTTAGTCACAGGGTCTTCATCCCAGCGCAGTTTATCAATAACTGTAATCATAAGAGGGGTCCTTAGTTTAAGTCATCCCTCAGAATCCAAGAAGCTCAAGGCCTGGGTATCCCTGCCACCTTTCAGTGCCCACCTCCTCCTGTCTCCCTCTTCTCATTCTTTCAGAAAGTCTCATAAATACACACACATATACACACACACATTCATATTACACTAGTCAATAATGGAAGAAGTTGGAAGAGATCTAGACAATAGGGAATTGCTTGATAGTTATGATAATCATAAAATGACCTCGCACACATACTTTAATATACTGAGGTAGATACATATCCCTTGGCATGGGAAGATGTCTGTGACATACAAGGTAAGTAGAAAAGTTATAAAATAGTGATGATAACTTTAAAAATGAAATAGATCACTGCTATGATCTCTACAAGTAAATGAGATAGTGCATTCATCAAAATGCTACTATCATCATATAATGGAATGTGAAAATGATTATTTTTTTCTTCATAAAAGAAATAGGATAAAGAGAGACATTAGAAAGGAAAAGGAGATGGAACAAGAGGAGAAAAATAATACCAGATGAAAAACCCTTATAGGGAAGATGCAGAAAGAGTTGAGTTGCTTGGCATTGCATAGGTTATCAAATGTGTTAAATGAAGGAGTGAGGGAATGAACAAATGCAAAAGGAAGACAGTGATGTGTTATTGGAAGGCCATTGTAACAAATATAACATTAGGATGGGAGATGCTAGAAATGCAGGAAGCTGTGCATGCGTTTGGGTAGAAATACATAGGAAGCCTTCCGTTTAGCTTTGTTGTGCATCTACAATTGCTCTGAAAAACCAAACCTGCTTACTCTAATTTGTAATTCACTTGTTTGTTATTCTGACCATGGTGATTCAATTGGCAAAGGCACGAAGATGCCTCATACCCAAATATACTGAAAGAATAAACTCCCCCCTTTTCATTCTCTCCCCTTTAAGAGCAAGTTAGGTTATGGTCCACTACAATGGGAATTCTCCCAGGAAAGAGATTTTGCTTGTTTGATGTTGTAGCCCCAGCAATGAGGATAATTCTGTCATACAGGAGAGGCTAGAAAAATATTTGCTGGATGAGTACACGAAGTAACTCAACATTCCCAAAGTTCGTAGGTGGAAAGGTCTCAGAGATAATGACAGCACTGACCAGACTAAGAGAAATAAAGTAGAAAGAGAAGAAAAAGAGCTTCCTTTACCAATCCTTGCCAACCATTTTTCCATCTTGACATCCTTAAATAGATCCACTATGTGATTAAAATCACAAATCATAGATTTATTTTTACCCTATGTGATGAAGTGTCCCTGATTATATCCATACTTGCCTTCAAACATGACTGTCATTTCTTCTTTTAGTAGAAAACATTCACCCAATTTTGCCAAGTATCCTATGTATAAAGCAAAATTAGAATTACCCCCAAAGTATATGAAAGTATGCTGTGTGTTGCTGTTTGATTACCTTCTTGCTTTCTTTAAAGCAAAATTGCTCTAGGTTATCCTTGAGCCATTGAGTTATTGAAATAAAAGTATTCATTGAAATGTATGTGCCAGCGAGTAACTTCAAGGTGAATACACCTTAGCTACCAATGTTGTTGTTTTGATTCTTTCTCAAAATAGCCCTGGGTGAGGAACTGAGAAAAGAAAATAAAGTTTATATATGTTTTGTTTCTTTACACCTTGTGCTCTTTAGTACTGTTTGCATGTTTTCTTCTTTGTTATTTTGTGTGCATTTCAAACTATTATGTCTCCCGTGTTGTCTTTTCTTTTGTTCCTTTTATTTCCTCTTTCCATTTTTTTTCTCATTCTCATTCCCTCTTTTCAAGCATTTTTTGTTTTTTTTTCATTCTCTCCTTTCTTTGGCCCTTTCCTCCTTCCTTCCTTCCTTCTTTTTTACTTCTCATTTTTTTCTCATTCCCTTCCTTATTTTGTACCTACTATAAATAAGAACTTTTCTTGTGATGTATTTTTTAATGTGTTGATTGATTCTGTTTAAGAAAGTTATTGATTTAAATAATTTAAAACACTTTTTAATGATTTTGAATATTTTTTTGCCAGTACTGACCTTGAGCTCAGGGCCTGAGCACTGTCCTTGGACTTTCTCAAGGCTAGAGCTCTACCACTTGAGCCAACAGCACCATTTCCAGCTTTTTTTCTATGTATATGGTACCGAGGAGTCGAACCCGGCTCTTCGTGCATGCTAGGCAAGCACTCTACCACTAGGCCAAACTCCCGGCCCTGAATAATTATTTTTAAAATCAGCAATATGTGTACAAAGGACTATACAGAACAGATATACATTTTAAAATACTACAGAAAGCTGACTATTATGTTTCCTATATAAACTTTATCTTTTACTTCTCTGGAGTTTTCATTAAATATATATATTTGTTGGTCATGGGGCTTGAACTCTAGGCCTGGGCATTGTCCCTAAGCTCTTCAGATCAAGACTACTGCCCTACCCCTTGAGCCACAGCGCCACTTCTAGTTTTCAGGTGGTTAATTGGAGATAAGAGTCTCACAGACTTTAGTACCTGGGCTGGCTTTGAACACAGATCCTCAGGTCTCAGCCTTCTGAATAGCTAGGATTACAGGTGTGAGCCACCACGCCAGGCTGTGTTTATATATGTTTCACATTTGTAATCTTCTTTTTTCATGTGCTTTTATTGTCTTATCATATATTCCTATAAGCTTGTGTATTCTTTGGAACTTTATTTCCAGAAGTTTGGAATTCACCATGGTTTTCATCTGCTCTGTAGAAATTTCTAAATTTCATCTTTCGTTTTCTGTTTTGAAATACCTTTATAGAAAGCTTATGCTGTATCTTTTTAAAAATTATTAACTTAGGGATGTCCAATTTATTTCTGGAAAGCTCCAGGATAGAATTTAAAATAGTAGAAATACATACTTGACTTCAACTTTGAAATAAATGCTTATGACAGAGGGCTTTCTTTATATGTGTGCGTGGGTGTCTCTTTGCTCCTCTTTGGTGTACATAGATTGTGAGCTCTAGTGCCATTATTATTCAATTTATTATCTCCTCTGATTGACAGTGACCTCTATAAATATGATACGCTCTGTGGTTTCCCTATTGCTCCCTGGCTAGTCCATAGTAACTCATAAGGTGAATGGGACATCCTGCTACCAAGTTGGGAATTCACTAATAAGCTAAGAATTCAAAAATGAGGGCTTTACATTTTTTAAACTTCAGTGAACATCTTATGGGAAAATGCTTTAGATGTTTCCAAAATCAAATACCCAGAAATTTTTCTGGAATACCTCTGCTTCCACCTTAAAAAAAAAACAAACAGGTGGAGGAAGATGGCGCCAAGACAATAGGGACGCTGCCTAGCTCTCTCCAACAAAAAGAGAGAACCAGGGAGTCCCATGAGCCAACTACCTTAAGAAATCCACAACAATAAACTCAAGAAGCAATGGAGAAGGACTCAAACCAGAAAAGAAATCCAGATAAAGCTTATATCCAACTTTGTCAAAGAATTCGGAACGCGAAGACCCCTCCCCCACCCCTTGCCCCAGCTCCAAGCCAGGAAAGCCGAGGCAGAGGGCGCCCGGCCAGGCAGCCCCTACTGCTGCAGAAGCCAGCATAGGCTGGGCCAGCAGGCAGCAGAAGCAGACACAGGAACCAACAAAGACCAGACCAGCAAGCAGCAGAACCCAGATGCAGACCATAGGCGGCGGCTGAGATCCGAGGGGAGTAAATGATTCTCCAACACTGTGGAGCAGTCCACAGCCAAACGCAGAGGAGTGAGTAGCGCAGCGGGTAGCCCAGCGGGTCCCCAAACCCATCAGGAAAGCAGAGCTGGTGGCCAGCTATAGAATTTAACTCAGACCCCTCCACCCTGCCTGAGAAAGACTGGCAAGGACAGGGGGGCAAGGAATTTAGAATCCTGTCCCTTCCCCTAACAGCCCCCTCCCCCAGGCCATTGACTGGAGACTGACAGGCGGGCGGCACTAAGACCCAGCACCTCACCAAAGGGGACGGAGGTGTACCAGCCCCCACTCTACCAACAGCCTCCTCCCCCAGGCCTTGGACTGGAGACTGACAGGCAGTTGGGCGCTAAGACCCAGCACTCCACCAAAGGGGGCAGAGGTGTCCCAGCTCAACCGCCCAACAGCCTCCTCTCCCGGGCCACTGGACCTGAAGGGTGCGGGGCACTGAGACCCTGCCTTACAACAGCGAGTGGGGTGTGCGGAAGTCGAGGAGCCAACATCTGTCCCACTCAAATCTTGAGCCGGGCACCCTCCAGCTGGGAATCCCCAGCAGGACAGCATGAAGGGGCCACCCACAGTCACAGACTCTTGGCCAAAGCAGTGGAAAAACAGCAGGGAACTGAAGGGCAGACCAGTAGCCAAGCTATCCGTCTGAGAATCAGAAAGGCGTGGCTCCGCCCTCGGAGCCCAGGTCCTTGGTTGGGTTCCTCCCCTGGGAACAGAGCAGAAACCAGCTGGTCCAGCTGAGAGCCCCTAGAAACTCCCAAACTCCAGACTCTTGACCGGGGGTCCATCCTTGGAAGCAGCTCAAGAAAACCAACCATCCGCCCAGCACACTGGGACTGAAGCACACAGCTCCATCACACTGCCCACTGTGAGGCCACTGGTTGGGCTGAGAGCTAGTTGTGCAGCAGCACACAGCCTCTGGGAACAGGCCAAACACCTGCAAAAACTGCAAACTCTGACCTAGTCAGTGGAGGAATCAATTTGGCCGAGAACCACAGGTATACACAGATTCCCAGAACCACTGGTCCCAACCCAAGTAAAGACCACCACCTACCGACCACAGAGCGAACCTACAACAACAGTTCTTGATGCCTAGGAGAGCACAAAGACAATTACGACACACATAAATAATCAAAGTCCCACACAAAGTCCAAAAGGAAACAAGAGCGAAGGATGAGAGAGATGTCACCATCCCAAGAAATGACACCTGAAGAGACAAGAAATATGACTCAAATCAAGGAGATGATTTTGGAAATGACTAACAAAATTAAGGCTGAATTCCAAAAACAAAAGCAAGAAATTTCCAAGGAACTCTTCGAATTCAAAAGAGAAGTGGAAGAAAAGTTCAATACCCTCTCAGCAGACATGATCAGCTCAGTGTCCACACTTAAAGCAAAAATGGAGGCATTAAGCAACAGATTGACTGAGATGGAGAATAGAACATCAGGAACGGAAGATAAAACACAAGAGCTGGAACAGAGAATCACCACCTTGGAAAAATCAGTCAGAATCCACCAGAGAGAACTCCAGGACCTGGCAGATGCAGCAAAGAAGTCTAATCTTCATATAATAGGGATTGAGGAGGGCGCCGAATTTCAGGCCAAAGGAATGCAACCCTTATTCACCAAAATCATAGCAGAGAACTGCCCCAATTTCAAAAGGGAAAATACATTATTGAAGGTTTCAGGACTCCAAACAGGCAAGATCCTAGAAGGAATTCATCTAGACATATCATAGTAAAGACACTAGACCCGAATACCAAGGAATTGATCTTAAATGCTACAAAAACAAAGAAAGCAATACTACAATGGGAAAAAAATTGAATTACAGCAGATCTCTCCACGCAAATCCTAAATGCAAGAAAAGCTTGGAAAAACATCATTGATGTCCTGAAGACCAACAACTACCAACCCAGACTGAAATATCCAGCAAAACTAGCATTTACATTTGAGGGAGAAACAAGAATATTTCACTCCAAAGAGAAGCTTTATGAATACGTGCACACTAAACCAGCCTTACAAAAAATATTAATCAATCAAGAGCAAATTGTAGAACATCAAGAACCCCCATCAAGAAGCAAATATCTATAATTCACTAAACACAAAAGGGGAAAAAGAGAGAGAAAGAAACTTAGAAGTAAAAATAAATAACGACAATGGACACTGACCACTTCTCCATAAATTCCCTAAATGTGAACGGGCTGAACAATCCAATCAAAAGACACAGAGCAGCAGACTGGATTAAGAAACACCACCCATCCATTTGTTGCCACCAAGAGACCCACCTCACTGCCAAAGACAGAAAGAAATTCCAAGTGAAAGGATGGAAACGAACTTTCCACTCCAAAGCACCATGCAAAAAAGAAGGAGTAGAAATCTTAATCACGGACAAAATTAACTTCACAGTAAAATCAGTACATAAAGATAGAGATGGCGATTACATATTAGTAAAGGGTGCAATCCATGCCCATAATATTACAGTTATAAACATTTACTCCCCAAACACGGGAGCACCCAAATTCATCAAACAAGCTCTCTTAGAATTACAGAACAATTTAGACTCAAACACAATCATAGTGGGAGACCTCAATACACCACTCTCAACAAATGACAGGTCAACTCAACAAAAATTAAGCAAAGATACCATTGACTTAAACGACACCATAGCCCAGCTGGGCTTAACAGATATACACAGTCTTCCACCCAACGGCGAAACTTTTTACATTTTTCTCAGCAGCACATGGAACACACTCCAAAATAGATCATATAATGGTTCATACAGAAAACTTAAGCAGATACAAGAGGACTGATAGAATCCCATGCATTCTATCAGACCACAGTGGAGTCAGACTAATTCTGAACAATGCAGTCAAAGTCAAAAAATGTTCAATCATTTGGAAGCTGAATAACTCCTGGGTAACAGATCAGAACAGAAAAGAAATTAAAAATTTCCTTGAATGTAATGACAATCAAGAAACATCACAAAGGAATTTATGGGACACAGCAAAGGCAGTTCTAAGAGGCAAATTTATTGCACTAGGAATGCATATTAAAAAGACAGAAGAAGAGCATGTAAATAACCTTAAAAAATGAAACACCTAGAGGAGCAAGGAAAAGTTAATTCTAAAACACTAGAAGGACATAAATAACAAAAATAAAATCAGAAATATCAGAGATTGAAATAAGATCTACTATACACAAAATTGATAAATCAAAAAGTTGGTTCTTTGAAAGATTCAACAAAATAAACATACCCCTGGCAAGATTAATCAAAAAAAAGGAAAGGGGAGATGCAAATAAACAAGATTAGAGACCCCACGGGAACAATCACAACTGCTTCCCAAGAAATTCAGTCCATAATGAATAGGTACTACCAAGGCCTATATTCAAAGAAAGAAGAAAATCCAGTAAAAATGGATGATTTCTTAAATAAATATAGGTTACCCACACTGAACAATGATGAGGTAAACAAATTGAACAAACCAATCTCTTACAATGAAATTATGGAAGCAATCAGGGAAATGCCAACCAAAAAGAGCCCAGGTCCAGACGGTTTCACTGCGGAATTCTACAAGAAGTTTAAAGATGAAATAACACCTATACTCTTGAAACTCTTCCAAGAAATAGAAACAGAAGGAGCAATACCAAACTCATTTTATGAAGCTAATATTACTCTCATCCCCAAACCAGGGAAAGACCCAACAAAAAAAGAAAACTGCAGACCTATCTCTCTAATGAACATAGATGCAAAACACCTCAATAAAATATTAGCCAACAGAATCCAGAAACAAATTTAAAAAATCATACACTATGATCAAGTAGGCTTCATTCCACAGATGCAAGGCTCGTTTAACATTTACGAATCAATCAATGTAATACATCACATCAACAGAGCTAAGGATAAGAATTATATGATAATTTCTCTGGACGCAGAGAAGGCATTTGACAAAATACAACATCCATTCATGTTGAAAACACTGGAAAAAATAGGAATAAGAGGTACATTCCTCAAAATAGTTAAAGCCATATATGAAAAACCTACAGCCAGTATTATACTAAATGGTGAAAGACTGGAACCATTTACCTTAAAATCAGGAACTAGACCGGGATGCCCACTCTCTCCACTTCTCTTCAATCTAGTGCTGGAACCCTTAGCCAGAGCAATAAGGCAAGAAAAGGACATCAAAGGGATCCACATAGGGAAAGAAGAAATTAAACTATCCTATTCACAGATGACATGATCCTCTACTTAAGTGACCCAACAAACTCCACTCCCAATCTTCTAGAATTAATAAACTACTTTAGCAAAGTGGCAGGATACAAAATTAACCTTCAGAAATCAGTAGCCTTCTTGTACACCAACAATACACACAGAAGGCCAAATCAAGAAAATGATCCCATTCACAATAGCCCCCAAAAGAATAAAATACTTAGGAATATACTTAACCAAAGATGTAAAGGAATTATTCAATGAAAACTATAAAAGCCTAATGAAAGAAATTAAAGAGGACACTAGGAAATGGAAAGACCTCCCATGCTCATGGCTATACTGCCAAAATTGATATACAAATTCAATGCAATCCCCATCAAAATCCCAGACATTCTTTACTGAAAAAGAAGATATAATCCAAAGATTCATATGGAACAAGAAAAGACCTAGAATAGCCAAAACAATTCTAGGCAAAAAGAGCCATGCTGGAGGTATTACAATACCAGACTTCAAACTCTACTATAGAGCCAGAATAACAAAAACTGCTTGGTATTGGCACAAAAACAGACCAGAAGATCTGTGGAACAGAATAGAAGACCCAGAAGTAGAACCACATACCTATAGGCAACTTGTATTTGACAAAGGAGCCAAAGATATACAATGGAACAAACACAGTCTATTCAATTAATGGTGCTAGCAAAACTGGGCAGCCACATGCAGAAAACTAAAAATTGACCCTAGGCTTTCGCCATGCACAAGCATTAACTCAAAGTGGATCAAAGACCTCAACGTCAGACCGGAAACCATGAAACTGCTACATGATAATGTAGGAGACACACTGGAATCATAGGCATGGGCAAAAGATTCCTGAACAGAATCCCAGGGTCACAACAGATTGGAGAGAGACTCGATAAATGGGATTACCTAAAAATAAAATGTTTCTGTACAGATAAAAACATAGTCGCAAAAGTAGAGAGACAGCCAACGAACCAACTGGGAAAAGATATTCACCAATAATACATCTGACAAATGCTTAATATCCAGTATCTACAGGGAACTCAAGAAACTAATCCCCCCCCCAAATCCAGTAAACCATTCACTAAATGGGCAAGGAAACTAAAGAGAGAGAAGAGATTAAGACGGCAGAAAAGCATATGAGAAAATGTTCATCATCTATGGTCATAAAGGAAATGCAAATAAAAACAACCCCTAAGATACCACCTTACCCCAACAAGAATGGCCAAGATTTTGAACTCAGACAATGACAGTTTCTGGCGGGGTTGTGGAGAAAAAGGAACCCTACTACACTGCTGGTGGGAATGCAGACTAGTTCAGCCACTCTGGAAAGCAGTGTGGAGGTTTCTTAAAGAACTGAAAATAGACCTTCCCTGTGATCCCGCCATACCACTTCTGGGCATCTACCCTGAACATCATAACCCAAGATATGATAAGGACACCTGCTCAGCTATGTTCATCTCTGCACTATTCACAATAGCCAGGTGATGGAAACAATCCAGATGCCCTACTGCAGATGAATGGATACAGAAAATGTGGTATATATACACAATGGAATTCTACATAGCCAATAGACAAGATAAAATAATGCCATTTCGCAGGAAAGTGGATGAATCTAGAGCGAATCATGTTGAGTGAGACAAGTCAAGACCTAAGGAACAAAAGGCGCATGGTATCCTTATATATGGCTATTAAATCCAAAGAGTACAAGAGTGAGGACTCAATATCTACATACCCAATGCTATGGACATGGTAATGGAAATATAAACATAACTATATAGACATAAAAACCTATGACTCTATAGACATATTGTTTTATTTCATAAATTAATATGTTTCTATGACATACAAACCCTTAGCCTAATTTTGATTAAGTTCTAAATACTAAGTCCCAGTGATTGTACTTAGAGATTCCCTTCTTGAACACTCGTTTGTTAAACTTGTCATTTAAAATATGATGTAAAAATCAACATTAATAAATTCTTTAATAAAAAACCCCCCAAAACATAAAACTTTACTGGATTTGTTAGCTCTTCCTCCCTTGTCCCAATTTCTGTGAAGTTGATGCTGGTGTGTATTTTTAAGTTATCCTTATTCTTGGATTGTAATTTTTTAAGGTGTAGGAGTGAGTAACCCACAGTCTGTACAAATTAAAAACTGAAATCTGCCATGTTGAACATCTTTAGTATAACTATTTAGTCAGACTCACTGTGTGTTACAAAAGTACCAAACTTTATTCTTATCATACATGTTAATCTCTATATATCATAGATTCATAAGTAAATTAATTTTATAATTTTTTTTGCCAGTCCTGAGCTTGAGCTCAGGGCCTGAGCACTGTCCTTGGACTTTCTCAAGGCTAGAGCTCTTCCACTTGAGCCTCAGCATCACTTCCGGCTTTTTTCTATGTATGTGGTACCGAGGAATCGAACCTGGGTCTTCATGCATGCTAGGCAAGCACTTTAACCACTAGGCCAAACTCCCGGCCCCAATTTTATAATTTTTAAAGAATGTTTCTAACTTTCTCCCCCTATTCCATACCTTTAAAGACAAATTAAGAAATATAAGAATGAAATCTATTTACCAATTAAAATTACTGCTCCCCTCCTCAGATAGACTCGGGTACTCTCCATGAATCCTAAGGTGTCAGATATTAAATCTGTAATTTGGTTTTCATTAGAAGTAAGCTGAAAATTAAAAGTAGAAAAAAGTCATTTCTCAACTGTTGAAAAGGCATATTTGTGCTTTCTAGAGACTTCAGGGCATAAGAACTTACTTGCTTATATTAAATCAGGACAAATTTAAAACTTTTTATATGCAAACTGTGTATACTGCAGGCCGCTTGCAAAAATTAATCTTATGATCTGATAATCCTAAACCAAACAAATATCACAGCATTGGTAATCAAAATCATACTTGTAACCTGAGGTTAGCATTCTTCCATTCCTAGTTATCTACCATTGTCCATGCTGGTTTTCAGAGGACTGGTTCATAAAGTGGTGGCAAAATCATATCAACTTTCAGTGTTCTGAAATTCTCTTCTTAACATTATATCCATTGTGTTTCAAAGTAGGTGGGTTGAAGGAAGATGAGATGATTATTCAGTGGGGAGGAGGGAGACATTTTCTCTCATTTTTCAAGCCCTTTCTATAATCATGCTTTCTCTATGCTGTTTCTCTAAAAACAGCCCTTCCCCATCTCTCACCTCTCATATCTTTGAACATTCTTATGTGTTACCTATAATTCTTGTAGGAAAAGACGGAGGCAACTTACAAGATTATTACAGATGTTGACTACCACCAGCTCAAAATTGTAATTCTCATCTTTCAGCAAATACGACGTAGACCACTTCAGTTGGGAGGCACAGATATCTAGTGTATATTTGCATGCCTGTGAGATAGGAACATGTCAATGAAGATCATCTGATGTTATATAAAACTGTATGTGTGTACGTGTGCATATGTGTGTGTGTGTGTGTGTGTGTCTGTTTACAGAATTAAGAAAAACAAGATCCATGGTTTTACCTTGACTACTCTTTGCTCCTTATCTTCCAAAAACAGGATTAGGGGTACAAGGCCTCCTAGGATCACGTGATTTAGCATCCATGTGTATTGACTCATATCTCTAAGTAATTCACCAAAGTGTCGAATGGCCATACTCCGAATGCCTCCATTATTCTGGAATACACGCAGAAGAAAAGAAAGAGATCTTATTTGAGCATACTCAGACAGCTTTCTCTTTTCAGTAGTATGTAGATATGCTCTATAAGGATTATGATGTACATGTGTACCTACATAGAATGATTCTAATTTACTTTTAGGAGAGATGAATCCAAGTAGCCAGCTCTTCTTACTTATTTATGCATTGTTTGGCAGTACAAGGGTTTGAACTAACAGTCTTGTGCTTGCTTACCCAGATGCTCTTATAGCTGAGCCATTACTCCAGTCGATTTGTTTTGGTTATTTTTTGAGATAGGATCGGCTTTGCACATACCTAGTGATAGTCTGCCTAGACTAGGATTCCTGTTATAGGTAAGGTAACTGATGTATACCTCTGTGGCAAGGTATCTTGCACATGTTTGTGTCAGAGCTGGCCTTGAACTGTGATCATCCAAAATTTAGCCTCCCAGATAGCTAGAATTACATGACCAGCATCCAACTCTGTTTGTGATTTTAAATTTTTGCTTGTACAGTATTTATAATAGACATGACATAAAAGAGACAAATGCCCATTAATAAAAAGATGGATAGAGAATACATAAAACAGCATTTGAATCCAGCCAGTCCAGAATCAATATATAGCACCTAAGTTAAAATTTCTCTTTTATCCAAGGACCGACTATTTTTTGTTTCTCCCTTCTTGTGAACAAACTTTTCTAGATTTACTTAAAACAATACCGATAAATATTAATATTCCTCCCTCTCCCCTTCACCCCCACCCCCACCCAAGTAAAGATGTTTGCAGAAAATGTCTGTAGCTATTGGTTTATTCATTGCCTCAGCTGGGACTTCAGTTGTAGAGAAAAAAATCTAATGGACTCACACATCTAATTGTACAACTCACATGATCCATCAGAGGACAGTAGCTGGAAGCTATCCTGGTACACAGTGAGGAATAGGTCACCTTATCCAGTCTTCCCAGAAGCCTTCGGAGGGTAAGTAAAGCCCGAATAACCACAGTCTTCTCTTTGGAAAGGAAGGCATCCAGGATGGATGTTATTAAACTGCAGGCACTTTCTATCTACATATAAGAGGAGCAAAATGGTGGGATTAGAAGTTTATCGAAGGAGACTTGAAGTGAGTCTGTGCTAGCACTGGCTCACCAGAGTCATTTGTCAAATTGTGGCAAATTTTGTAAACTGGCTGCTTTAGAAAGTTAAGTGATGTCAGGCTCAGAGAGACAAAGGTTACATGTTTTCTCTCATATGTGGAAGCTGGAGTTGGTTCATAAATATATAAGTAAATACTTTGAATGGTATGTAAGCATGCACAAATGATAGGTTCAAGAGAGAACTGAAGCAGTGTAATTTCTTCACAGAAATCTTTAGTAAAAGGCAAAAGATTTATACAATCTGAAGAGAAACCAGAGTATAGCAGTGTAATTTCTTAAAACAGCTAAATCAAAGTCCAACAAAATAAACACCAGGAAATGAGGTGGATTGGGATCGAGGGGAGGGAAGTAAAAGAATGAAGAAAAGGGTGGCTGGGGGAGCATGCAGTCAATAATTTACTGTGTGTCCTACAAAATTAAGAAAAGTGAAGGAAGAGATAGGTTGAAAGGGATGGTGAGAATGTTAAAAGAAGGGGTTACGTAGATCAAGATGCATTGTACTGATAAACTGCTTTGTTGAATGGCAACTTCTTTGTACAACTGCTTCAATATAATAATTTTTTAATTATTAAAAACTCAAGTTACATACATTCTAAGTCATGAAAATATAGTTAATATTTTGGCTGCCTGTTACTCTTTTAAACATCCAAGAGATTTTTGTGTGTATCATATTTGTATGTTGGGGATATTAAATTATGCATTACTATGTTTTTTTACCCAGCTCCAACCCAGCGAAGTCCCTTCACATCAGCTTTTTGTTGTTGTTGCTGCTTGCATGTATGCTGGTTATCAGGCTTAAGCTAAGGGCCTGGACACTTGACCTTGACCTTTTTTGGTCAATGCTGGTGCTCTTCCACCTGAGCCAAAGCTCTACATCTGTTTTTGGGGGGTGATTAATTGGAGTTAAGAGTCTCATCGACTGTCCTGCCAACAGCTGTCTTTCAACTGTTATCCTCAGACCTTAGTCCCCAAAGTAAATGGGATTATAACTGTTGGACCCCAGGTGCCTGGCTTTATGTAAGTTTTCAATTAGCCATGGTAGGAATATTACACTAGAAATACTGGCCTCATTTCCAGAAACCTGGTTACTGAATATTTACCGGCACACTACTGAGCGTGTGACTTTTAAGTCAGATGGGCAGTGAATGTTTATAGACTGAAGAACTAATATCAAATCATGGGAGTCAGTTGCAGATTAGAGTCAAAGACAGTTGAAGGTGAAGAAAAGCAAAAATAAAACACATCAAAAAAGAAAAAAACATAACTTTTTCAAAGAGGAAATGAATAAAAATTATTTTTAAAACAATAACATATGGGGAAGATAAAAGTAGAGTTAAAGATTTTAGCAGTGCCCAATGATATTTTTGTCTAACTGGAAAGTTGACTCTGCACTAACAGTAGTGCAACTTTCTATTTTAGTGCTTACTAAAATAAATGTCCACAGCTAACCATTTCATTAGCTTGACTGAAAGCAGACAAGACCATGGCTCATGCCATTCTGAATGCAAAAAAAAAGAATCTCCCTGATAGGCTTTCAGCTTTGAGAGAGTATGTTCAACAGATTAGCAGAAATTAATTATTAAATCAGTAACTATATAAAACATCTATGATCTCAGTATGTAATTTGAAATTACAAAACAGGGAGGCATGTGGAAATTCCATCACTCTGGACAATGAGAAACATTGTAAGGCAGTGATTCTCAACTATATTAGTGTTATCCATGGACTTTTAACATCTCATATTGATAGGTCCTACCCCAGAATAGCTGATTCTATAAACTGGGGATAGGACCCAATAGATTGTACTTCTAATCTATTTCCACATGATTTTGATGTTGGTAGTAAAACCATGTTTTAAGTATCACTGATACAAAATATTACTTAAGTGTTTGTTGTTGGTATGTCTTGAAGAAGGATAAGGCCATTAGAGATCAGAATGTTCAGTGAAGATTGATTTAAAGAGATCACTGAAAAATGAAAAAAAAATACATGAATATGTAGAGGTGACAGAAGAAAACCAAACAAATGGAAGAAAATGCTAGATTGTTTGCTATGAGATAGTGAATATACTGTAACAATCTGATATATTGGATGTATGTGTATTTAGTTATTTGAAACTGGATAGGGAAGGGGGGAGAACAAGGGGGTGGGGAAAGGGAAATGGGGACCAAGACATGAGAAAGGGTATCAATGTATGTGAAGTAATGCACCCTCTATCTGGTGAATATAATGTAACCCTTCTATTAATTACAATAAAAATATATGGAAAAAAAGAATACCAGGAAAATGGAACTGAAAAAAGTATAAATAATAAAGATTAGAAAACCTGAAAAAAAAGAAGTAGTGAGTATACAGGTATGTTTTGGAAGAGACATGGTTTAGACTATAAGAAGTACATTTGTGTAGGGTCAAGATGATACATTCTGAGTGCCACGAGATTTTATGGAAAATATTACAAAATGATTAAGCCATTTATATTGATTTGCATCCCTTCTATTCTGCTCAGTTTCCAAATTGAAAAATAATGATGATTTGAAATAGTTTTTAGCTCTATAGAAACTGCAAAGGACAGTGTTGGTCGCAAAAACATTGAGCAATATCAAAATATAATTGTGTAGTGCTGAGAGACAGAAACCAGACACACATACTTCATTTATAACTGGTGCCATGCTGGCGATTTTCTGAAGGCTCAGTTTGCTCACTTCAGGGTTGGAATCATTAACCCAGTCTCTGAAGAGAACCAAAAATTCTTCTGGGAACGGGTCCTTGAAGAAATTATTCAACAGCTGAAAGAAAACAATTAATAAGTTAACTAGTGAAGTCAGCTCATCATGGCATGGATTCTGCTTGTCCTAAAAGTGAAGATATGTAATGTGAGATGGGTGGGGTTAGGATAGATGGGGTGATAGATGGAAGGGGTAACAAGATGGATTGTACTCATAAATGGATATATTTGATTGAAATCTCTTATACAACTACTTGATTATGGTCAGATTGGAGGAGTTCTTGACAATAGGGTCTCATGTTACCTATGTTTCAAAGGACTATATCACTTAGGGCCTTGAACCTAAACCATGAGGCATGTCTACCTCAACTAGTTTTCAAAATTCCCAGTCTAATTGCAATTACTCATTGTTGGATCCTCCACCACACAGAAATATCCATAAAGGTCTGGGATAAATGGAGATTTTTTTTTGCCTATCCAGTTCTATCTGGATCTAGCAGAATGTTCCTCGCCATCTGGTTTGTAGCAGAATTAATGAAGATGCTATGTGAATTCTCTCTCTCTCTCTCCAACCCCCTACCATTGAAGAGTACAAAACATTTCCAATTGCATTTTATGAGACACCATTGCTTTCATGCCAAAGTTAGATAAGGACACTGAAAGAAGAGAAAAATCATAAGTCTACATCTCTAAAAACCTAAATGCTAAAACTTTTAACTAAGTACTAGCTAACAAAACCCAACAGTCTACTGTAAAACCATATACCATGTCCCTAACATTCAGGGATGGTGCAACATGTGAATTTTTTTTTGTGGGTCATGGGGCTTGAACTTGGCCTGGGCACTCTCCCTAAGCTCTTCAGCTCATGGCTACTGCCCTACCCTTGAGCTAAGCCCCACTTCCCATTTTCTAGAGGTTAAGTGTCTATAGGAGATATGTGTCTCAGGCCATTTTGTGCTAGGCTGGCTTTGAATCTTGATCATCAGATCTCAGCCTCCTGAGTAGCTAGGATTATAGGAGTGAGCCACCATACTCGGGTCAATAGGTGAAATTTTTTAAAAAATGGATTCATCACATAAAAGAATGAGAAATAAGGACAGGACTATTTCCAAAGTGTGAAAATAATTTGACAAAATCAATATTCTTTCATGTTCAAGACTCTCAAAATGACATATGGAAGAAATATACCTCAGTACACTGTCATTTCACAGTATAGTCAGTGATGGAATTTTGAAAGCTTTTATTCTAAGTTCAGGAACAAGAGCAGGTGTTTGTGCCTACTGATCCACTCATCACTTCTATTCAAGAGTGTGGCAAACCTTAACAAAGCAAATAGACAAGAAGAAAGAAGCAAAAGACATCTCAATCAGAATAGAAAAGGTAAAATTTGCAGATGACATGAGCACATACATCAGAAACCCTAAAGAATTTATTTAAAAAGCTGTTGAAAAAATAAATAAATTATAGGTTATAAAATTAACATATAGCAATCAGTTTCATTTCAATATGTACAGCAAAATATCCTAAAAAATTCAAAAAAAGAATCTCATTTCCAGTAGATACTTCAAAGTAAAATAATAAGGTTGAAAACACTGACGAATGAGTTTGAAGAAGGCATATATAAATGGAAAGATATCCACTGTTGATGGATTAGAAGAATTTACAATACTAAAATGTCCATAGTAGCCACTGTCAAGTACAGATTTAGGGCAATCTTAAGAATCAATATTCTAATAGCATGTTTTGCAGAAACAGAAAAAAATCCAATAATTCACATGGGTCTACAAATGGTTCTGAATAATAATCTTGTGAAAGAAGAATATAGCTATGACCTTTCCTAACTTAAAACACTTACTAAAAATGTAATCAAAACAGTATGATGCTGACATGAAAATAAATACAAAGATCAATAAAACAAGAATAGAAAGCCCACCAGCACTGGTGGTTCACGCCTGTAATCCTAGGTACTCTGGAGGCTTCAAAACCAGACTTGGCAAGGAAGTCTGTGAGACTCTTATCTCAAAACCAAAAGTAACACTGCTGCTCAAGGGGTGGGGTGGTAGCTTTGAGCTGAAGAGCTCAGGGAAAACACCTAGGCCCAGAGGTTCAGCCTCATGACCATCACCACCACCAACAAAGAATAGAAAGCCCAGAGATTACAGAATGGAGAAAGGATCAATAGAATTGTCATGAAATTGGAAGAGCAGGACATCTATATACAAAGAATAAAATTTAGATCCTTTCTTTGCCCCATATAGAAAATAAAGTCATAAAAGGTTAAAGGTTTAAAGATTTGAATGTAGGAAATTCCTAGGAGAAAACCAGGGAAATGCTCTCTTAAGTTGTTCTTGCCATAGATTTTTATTTATTTTTTAGTATATAACACCCAAAACTCAAACAACCAAAGCAAAAACATAGGCTGGCCTTGAATCACAGTCCTCCCAATCTCAATTTTCCAAGTAGCTAGGATTTTTCCAGGCAGGAAGAACAGGTGCCCAACTATCATCTGTGTTTTTGGTATGTGAAAGGATATCCTCAGTTCATTCAGTCTACTGTGCCCTTACCATAGGCACTTCAGTGTGATCCAACACCTTCATTTTAGTCATTTGGAAAATTCCATTTTTATTATTATTTGTATGTATGTGTATATTTGTGTTTAATCTTTAAGTAATTGTTCAAAGATGTTTCCATTCAACTTGGTAATGTATGAGTACAATGCATCTTGATCTACATCAGCTTTTCATCATCGCTCACGGCCCCATCCATCCCTGTCCTGCAAGTTAACTGATTCCATTTTCACATATGTACATTGAATACTATGTATTTGCACAGCAGGGAAATTTCCTTTTAGTCTTCATGATAGAGTGATGTATCCTATAAATCCCAGATGTACTGCTATCTTTGGTAAACTCAATTATCCCTGACATTTTAATAAGCATATAGAAATATATGAACTGGAATTATAAGAATAATTTATGTTTCTGAAGATTTATACCTTGCTCCCAGACCATGTGAAGGGGCAAACACCCATAATCCAGCTTTTCCTCACCTCCAGCCTCTGCCTCAATCTTAGATATTTTTAATTCTCTTAAATTTGGTAAGAACAAATATTCTTTGGGGTGGGGGCAGATGAGAGGCTAGAGTTTAAGAAAAGAAAAATGTTGTTCACATGTTCCCATTAAAACTTACTTTAAGGGCCGGGAGTTTAGCCTAGTAGTAGAGTGCTTGCCTAGCATGCACGAAGACTGGGGTTTGATTTCTCGGTACCACATACATAGAAAAAAAAGCCAGAAGTGGTCCTGAGCCTCAAGTGGTAGAGCTCTAGCCTTGAGAAAGTCCAAGGACAGTGCTCAGGCCCTGAGCTCAGGCCTAGGACTGGCAAAAATTTTAAATAAAAAACAACTTACTTCAGTGAGGAATATTATTGTGATGATACTGTCTTCTGATCTTCTGGGACCTTCCACTGAGGTCTTGTAGAGATAATGTAAGGTTTCTGGAAACTGTGGGAAATTGTGTTCACTGAGAGCTCTATAGAGAACAAAGTACTGGTTTAGCAAAGAATAAAATATGTTCTGCTTTAGCAAATACTGATAGCGATAGAGACATCATTACCTTATACGTGTTACCTCCCCAATTAAAAAGAAACAATATTCTCTAATATTCCCTAATCTGTAATTCACTAAAGCCACACTGAATTCTGGACATACTCTGAGAAATTAGATATGGCTGGGTTCCTGAAATAATTTCTTTTCTTTTTGTCCATATATTTTTATTGTAATTAATAAAATGTTACATTATATTCACAAGATACAAGGTGCATTACTTCACAAACATTGATACCCTTTCTCATGTCATGGTCTCCATTTCCCTCCCCCGCCCCGCTCATCTTAATTCCCCCACTTCCCTATCTGATTTCAAATAACCAATTAAGAATATATAAAATATATCAGATAACAAGGTGAAATATTGTAACAATATGAGATAACCAAGGGACAGCAAAAGAAATGAAAGATAAAATAGTACATTAAGGACAACAATCAAATAATTTCTTTTCTTAATGTTACCCTTCTTACTTATCTTTCTCATCCTTTACTATTCTAGTACAAGCTTCCATCAGAATTCCACCAAAGAGAGAAGAAAAAAATATCTGAAATATCTAAAACTCAGTGCAAGATATGGCACAGGCCATGTATCAACTTCATGAATTTATATCAAGTTCTTCCTTTTTTCCAATATAGGGGGTTAAATTTAGGTCCTTGTCCTTGCAAGTGAAGGACTCTGCCACTTTGAAGCACACCTCCTGCCCTAAGCTCTTTCTATGAATGGTATAATGAAGAAGAGAGTTTGAGAGAGTTTGGGGCTACTCAGGAAAAGAGATGGTGACCTCTGATTCACAAAGCCATTTCCCAAACACTCTGAGGTAAGAGATGGGTCTCACATTGGTTCTGGCCATGGGCCTAGATCAGGTTAGGTTGTTAGAAATGAAATTGGGGAGGATGTAACAACAAAGAGTCCATTTTTTAAGACCCCAAGTTGGTTTTCTAAAACTACAGTGGGCATAACGAACCATATAGACTATATGGAGAACTTGATAATATGAGATTCTGAATTTCTACCTCTCAGATGATATAGTGGTTCTTGGTCTTTCAAGAAAGAATATCTAAAAGTACTAAGATCTTTTTATAGGGCAGAGTTGTAGTACAATTTTTAAATAGTAAGAGGTATTCATGAAACGTGTAAAGTAGGAAGATATTTTTTAAAGGAGTAAGAGCCTGCGGACTATAAAGACTGTATTTTGTGGGTCAGTCACAACTTCAAATTGTCTGTTGTATGGCTAAGTCATTGTATCTTGAATCTTGATTAGAAAAAACAACAACAACACTCTATTCTTTATATTTAAACTTTGGTAGTTACTGAAAGGATAACTAGAAAACTGTCTTTCCAATACAAGGAAAATGAATGTTCTCTTATGTTTTCCAAAATTACCCTCTTATGCAGCAGAACCCTGTTCTATGGAGGTTGGATAGTTGGATATCTACATCAGCAGGTGGACAGGAAAGGGCAGCGTATCACAAAACAAAGCCTTGTCAAATGATTAAGAAGTAGAACTCAAGCGGAAATCAGACCATTAAGATATTTACAAGTTGGCGTAGATGCTGGCTTTTTCCTACATGGCCTGCTGAGGGAAAGTGAAAGTAGGTTAGAGACCAGGAGTATTTCTCAAACCACACACATGTTCTTCTTACTTGGCAATGAGGTAGACCCCATGATGGTGAAACAGAACTTGGGAAAACTGGTTCCAGCAATTCTTTTTTTTTAGAGCAAGGTCCACTTCTTGTAGTCCAGAGCAATTCAACAAAACTCTCAGGGCATCCCGGGCAAAACTAAAGCCCCAGAAAAGAAAAAAAAACAGGAGGTGAACTTTACCTAGCAAATACACATCACCTACCTTTTCATACTATTTTGGACAGGATAAAGTTTTAGAAATAACTATTTCAGAGAAGTGATCATATCAAGTATTTTGTTTGTTTTTTTTTACTGTTCTTTGAGATATATGAGATAGGAGGTTAACGTGTAGGAAATCAGATATAGAGCTAATCATTTAACGGTGAACTCGTTAGTTACCTTATGTGCCACAGATGCATTTGCAATGTGTTCAGAGTTAATTTGCTTACCACAGATAAATAAGCCACTTCTTATTTATTTGGGGGTGATTTGTTGGATGTCTGCTTAAAGGACAGGGAGTCTGTGTACATTTTAATAGAACTTATGCTTTAGAGCTATGTGTCTGACGTGGGTATTCACACCAGAGAAGACCAACAGTTTGATTGAGATTTTGCTTCTAAGGCAGCAAAACAAACTGTACTCTCATGGGCCAAAGAAAATGACTAAAACCTAAGTCTGTAGGCCCATGCAAATCACCTCCTAAAAACCAAAGCACAGCTTTCTAGTTCACAACACACTTTTATGCACCATTTTATTGTGCATTAACCCTGAGAGGGTCCTGTCAGAGAATAAGTCAGTGGTGGAGCCTGAATGTGTCTGGCTTTAGCCCTCAGGCTCCCTTTCACCTCTCTCTCCTTGGTCTGTCAGGGAGCATAGTTCTTTCTGTGCTGCACAAAGCCCTTAGGAAGAGGCAAGTAGGCAGACACTCAGACTACTTACTTTTCTGAAGATATTGTGTTTTTAGAGAAAAGAAAATCCATAGTCCATGAATGTTCAGTGCACTGGATTGTAAAGAGTCCCACAGGAACCCAAGGGAATGGCTGGATGTTTATCTTACTTAATCTGAATGAATAAGCAATGTTTTCTCACAGAGGTCTGTCCTGTGGTAGCACTCTTAGCTGACTGGTGTAGAAGAGCTGAAGCATGAGGCCCATCAGAAGCTGGGGGAAGAGCTGGGCCACTGCTTTCTTGTAAGAACCCACAGGCAGGAATGTGCACAGGGCCTGGGATGCCTATAAGGGAAGGAAAAGAGTAATAAGAGAAGGTAACTATGTCTCCATTCAGACCTAATATTCAGAAGGGCAGAACCCTCAAACTGTTCTTCTCTGCTGTCCTTTAGCCATGAAGGGAGCCTGAGTTACTCACATGTACTCAGCCACTCAGTAACAACCACTAAGGTAACTGGGAATCAATAGATTGTACCAAATTCTTCATAAGGGGATTCAGAATTCATTAATAGCCCTCATTCTCCCAGCCAAACCAGCATCCCAAGGTTCCTTTACATTTGGCCCTGAAGAATAGTTATACTAATCACCCAGGTTCTGTCTGTGCTTAAACCCAAGAAAGTAGGATAGTTAAAAGGGGGTGAGCCAGGTCATTCAAAGGTCATTTGACAGACCCTGCAATTCCCACATCATCACAATACTTCACATTTATGGAGGAGTGCCAGTTTATTTTTTTCTATTCTTCTGTAAGATCTGCATTTATTTCCAGGAAGGGTGATTTGGTCATTGAAAGTAAACAACGATGAACATGAATGAAATTAGGACCTTGCTTGACTACAAAAGTCTGTATGATCGATGGTCTACTGACTCCCTCTCTAATGGCACTTCCCATGTTTTGCTCTTGTTCAGTTCATTCGGATTTTTTGGCCTGTTTGCATCTATCAGCACTCTAGAGGAAAGTTGTCATCTCTACAGAGCTGTTGCCTCTTCTGTCTTGCAAAGATAAGGCTCCATCCTCACACAACTGCAGCTTCTGAATACGAACAGATGCAGCCACGGTCACGATGTCTGCCTTGACCAAATGACCTAAGCCGCCCCTGTAACCTTGGCTGCATCCACGACACTCTATTTTGCTTCTGATATATACCACTCTTCTTTGTTCTTGGGCTTTGAACAGACTAGAGGCTCTAGGATCAGGGCATAGGCCACCATAAAGATGTGTGTCAGTCACTAGGACTGAATTTACACAGCTAGAAATTTCCTGGCCAGGGAAAGAACTCTGAGAAGAAGCACCCATCGTGTCATTTACCGCCACAGGCATCATGTTGGTGGCATCCAAAGAGAAGCGTCTTCTTTCCATCAGTGTTTCTTCCATTTCCCCAGGCTTTCCTTTGAGTATCAACAAGATTGTATTCAGCACCTGAGGGGCAACACTTGACTCGTAGCCTGCTGCTTCCCACATCAGTTTCAACGTGCTGTGGACACAGAGTGCCACAAACTTAGGGGAAATATTTGTGATTTAAGACTTGTTACAAAAGTTGTGCGTTTGCATGGTTATGTAGGAAAGATAATGTACAAAAGCCCAGAAACAAATCAAGGTTCACTTTCCAAATGACTCCTTAAGTGTATCATCCTTGAAAAAGGCAAACGTTTGAATAACATCTTGTACAGCATATGGTTTTCAAGTCACTAAGTTCATTTCCTGCTGCCATTTAAATATCTCTCCGGCTCAATGTCAAGAACTAACCCATTTTCTGTACCCTGTGCTCTCTGCTTCTCCACTTTGTGACCTTGTTAATTAACACTGGAGTAGTAACATACTTAAAAATTACACACAACAAAATGCAGAAAAAATTTTAAGCTTTAAATAAATAAAATCACTAATGAAACCAATAAATAACCTGAACTCAGATTCATGGAGTTTGTCAAATGTCACATATTAGTGCAGCAGATGTAATCATAGCCCTGCCATCTTCTGCTATCCATTCGTCTATCTATCTATCTGCCTATTTCCTACCTAGCTCTGTCTTTTGTCTGTCTTCTCATAAATCCAGTATCAATCCATCTATCTGACAGTACTGAAGAATGAACTCAGTGCCTAGATTTCCTAGGAGGACATTTAAATACTTGAGCCCTATTCCCAATATTTTCATTTTTAGTTTCTCTGTCTAGTACTTGGCAGTGTATGCCACTGCACATGACTGAGTCCTCCCCTCAAAAAAATGGATAAGCTGTGCTGGGAGCATGGTCTAGTGGTAGCATGCTTGTCTAACATGCACAAAGCTCTGGATTTGATTCCCAGGAACCACATACACAGAAAAAGCTGAAAGTGGCCTTGAGCAAAATGTGTCCAAGGATGGTGCCCAGGCCCTGAGATCAAGCCCCAGGACTGGCAAAAAATGGGTAAGCTAACTCTGCAGAACCTGTTACCTAACTGTTCTTATCTGTGGCGCTGTGTTGAGGACCCGATGCACATCAAATCTCACATGCTCTCTTGCTCTCTTGCATTTTCTTACTTGTTATTGACAGCTACTTGCAGATCAGATGTTTTCGTGCTTCTCTCAGTTTGACTCCAAATCCTATCATTTCCCACCCCACACATGCAAGGCCCATTAGCAACTTCTTTATATTGTGAATTCTAAGCATGTAGTCATTCTCTATTTTCCACATCACATGCTGTTTGTACTATTATTGTATGTTTATGTAGGCATGTTTCTTCCAAAAATAACCACTACCACAAACTTGAGGACCATGATAATTTAAACACATGGGCACCCAATGCTTGAATGAGAAAACACTTGAATCTCATGAAGTTCTTAGTAAAAGTTCTTAGTTCTTTGTGAGTTCCAACTTCCCCTTCACAGTCTTTCAGATAAAAAAAGGCAGCTACATAAATCATTTAGAACTTTGTTGATTTCAGTACCCTTTCAGAAGTGGTAGTAACTCATTAATTATCTTACAGCTTAAGTAAAAGACTATGTTCCTATTTTACAGCTGAGGAAATCAAGCAGCAAGGATCTTTAATAATAAACTTGCCGGATATTGTAAGGATCAGGGTTCAGATGGAACCTAGATTTGATTTGAAGCCTGTCCTACCTCTGTAGTAGAATGTTGTAATCCCTTCCTTTCCAATGGACGACCTTGAAACAGAGTGAGGTGGACTTTCTAAGCTGTAATAGTGTACCCATTATAGTCCTACTAGCCCTCAGGCACACATTAGCATTTCTTCTTCTTGACTATGTCTTTTGATCTTGGATTCTGGGGTAGAGATTGAAGGGGAAGAGGAGACTCCCAACTATATGTACCATTTTTCAAATATTTATTTTATTGTTAAAATACTATGTCTGTCCTCCCTAAATAAGAATAAACATGTCCTATGTTTGATTTTTTCCCCCAGAAAAATGAATAAGTTCACAAATGGACCGAATTAAAAATGAGAATCCATTACCTCTCCGAAGAGAGTTTGTTCTGACAGGATATGCAACAGCAGTGGTTAAATAATAGTGATGCCGATCATGATTTTGGGGGGTCAAACAATGTGTGAAGTTCTGCATGGGATCTTGTTTACCCTTACAATCATCCTCTTGGCCACAAAAATAGATCTGTCTCAGAAAGTGTAAATCAGGCCTGACTATGACAGGGGAAGGGGCAATCCCTGCGCATCTGCAGTGGCGCCTGTGATTAAGTAGTGGGGAGCCTTACTTGTCTGCCGGGAGAGGGTAGTCCATGAGTTGAAAGATGACCTTCTTGGGTGAAGTGCGGGTCAACAAGGTGATGACCCTCAGCATAGCATGTTTCATGGTGTGAGAAAAATCTCCACGGATTTGCTGATAAATGGTATCCACGATCATCGACACCTGGAAGGGAGTTTCCACAGGTCAACCAGAGTCTTACGTCATCTTGAAACCACAGCATTTCTTGAACTTGAGACTTCAGTCTCTCTTAGAATTGCTACCAGTGTAACAATTAACACACAAATAGGCACTGGCAGAAATTATAGTTCTGTGTATCACAAAATACAGGATGTTTATTTAGATAAGGAATAGAGCTGTGTATTAACAGATGCTGCTAAAATTCCCATTTAAAAATGTCTTGAGAAGTAAAATTTCATTAAACATTGACAAGCTTAGTTAAGAAAACTCTGTATTTCAAATCTTCAAAGGAGCCCAAACAATTGAACAAAATCACAATAGAAGCATTTACTTCAATTTTTAAAAAATTAAAGTTAAATCTATAGATTAAAAGAATCTATACATTAAAAGCTGTGAGGGGAATAACTCAGAATGGTATATAGTGAGCCAAAAAAATTGAAGATTCACACATTTTATGTTATGTTATTTTTCTCTTTATTCCTTCTTGGACAAGGAAAGTTCTGTCTATACTTGGAACTTATGTTAAATCAATGATACAACAAAACAAAAAGAAAAGAAGTGTTAAACAGCCAGGATGTTCCTGGCCAGGATGTTCCTGTAAAGTTGTTACCCAAGATGAATTCAAAACAAGATAATAAACTACTGTTCTTTTTTTTTTTTTTTTTTTTGCCAGTCCTGCGCTTGAGCTCAGGGCCTGAGCACTGTCCTTGGACTTTCTCAAGGCTAGAGCTCTACCACTTGAGCCTCTGCACCACTTCCAGCTCTTTTCTATGTATGTGGTACTGAGGAATTGAATCTGGGTCTTCGTGAATGTTAGGCAGGCACTCTATCACTAGGCCAAACTCCTAGCTCTACTGTTCTTTATTTTTTTTTCTGGGTTGGGTAGGGCTTGAACTCTGGCTTGAGCTCTGTCCCTGAGCTCTTCAGCTACAACCCTACCCTTGAGCCACAGCCCCACTTCCCATTTTCTAGTGATTAATTGGAGATGAGAATCTTTTTGCCCGGGGTTGGCTTTGAACCTTGACCCTCAGATCTCAGCCTCCTGAGTAGCTGTGATTACAAGCATGAGCCACCCCGCCCAGCTACTACTGTTCTTCTTTATGGGCTGCTTTGCTCTAGGAATTAGAGATACTTTGTGCTATAGTCTTTCTGTTGAAAAGCAGCATACCTCTATTATAAGCCAGAAGAGTTGCTAGGAGTACAATTAGAGGAATGACAGTCTCTTATTTCCCAAGGACTTGATGTATTACAAGTAAAATTTTCAGGGCTATTTTTTTAGCAGTGTTCAGTATTTTTTTAATAATTGACTTTCAAATATATTCTTTAAGGAAGGAATGATTTAAATTATTTGTGGACTCTTGGGTGGTTTAAATGGACAGATCCCACTTGTTGTTCAGTTTCTCTGTGGTTATTAAAGTACCATAACACAGTTGTATATGTCTGGTTTCCTGTTTGGCTTCTCTTCTTCTCTAAGACATCATCTTCCCTTTGAGTGTTTTTCCCTATTGTGTCGGAGGAGATTTCTGTTTATCAAAGAGATGTTTATGGGCCTCTGTTTCCCCTCTGGTTATGGTTGCGCTGCAGAGTGTTCCTGTCTGTTGCAGAATTGAGAATTCCCAGTGAAGTGTTACGTCTCCTTTCCTGCTTTGAATTTGAAATACGTACCCAGCTTACTTTTAGTCACAATTCATTACTGGGGTCAGGAGATGGAACTGAGAAGTCAGCCCACAGGCTACCATTAAGGCTGCATTCATGGGCCTGTGCCTTAGGTATTTGCACAGGAATCAATGCTCAGAAGCTGCTCTAACTTTGTTTAGAACTGTCATTGCCATTTTGAGATTTTGGGTGTGTGTTTTATAAGCCAACCCCAGTGGGACAGTGATGCTCAGGAGACAATGGACTTTTGTGTGAGTACGTTGTGGCTCCTGCAGTCTTACATAGCACTCCAGCGATGTGAGGAACTTCAGTGAAAAAATAAAGTGAGTGAATTCTAGGCATCTTACTGAAATTACAACACTTAGGGAACTAGGAGACATAGGAGGAAAGGCAAAGAGTTATAGCGAGAATTTGTCCCCAGCATTTGAAACCATCTCTCAGAACCATCACCTCTGTATGTGGGAAAACCCTGATGACTAGATTAATGTTTCAAGTCCACAGGAGTGAGTTAGTTATTAGTCCATGACCAAAGGATGAGTTTGGTCCCTTTGCTACAATCTCTCTTGCCCTGAGATGATACATTAAGATAGCCCTTTGCTAGGTGGAGACCTCTTGGATTTCACAGCCTTCAGAACTATAAGAAATGAACCCCTATTCATTATAGTTCTAGTGTAGCTAACACAAAATAGATGAAGAAACCCATCAATTCTTTTCAGCATTTCCTTACTCACCATGAAGGTAAATAAGGTTAGCAGATTGTGTGAAGTTAAGAAGTGAAATAAAAGACAGTTGAGGTAGTTGTGTATAGTGTTTCCACTCCTCTAGGAAGAATGAAATATACATATGCATATATATATAAGTTGTAAGATAAATTTGCATTATTTAATAATATAGCATGAGTTAAATATTAAATATTTATGCTTACAACTAGAATGATACTATATAAATATGACCAACAAGGTGTATGATAGTATTTGAAATTTACTTATAAAGACATTAATAACAAATAAGTACACAATGGGTAATGAGAATGAAAGACTACAGAGAGAAGGTGAAAAAAGTTTTATAAGCGTATTTTGCCTTTTTTTACATCTCATTTTGCAGTTGGCACCACAAATTAGGTAGTCAGCCCTGCATATAGTGTCATTGAATTTTTTCTCTTATATCCCTTTAATGATATGCAGGAGATTTCAATCACAACTATGCTCTCTTGGTGTTATTATCTTCTTTTATTTAAAGCAAGGCAAATATGGCACAATATTTTGGTAGGTGAAACTTTTCTATATGCTTGAAGTATTTTGCCAGAAGTCTTATTGAAATGGCATAATAAACAAAGGCAAATAATATATACAAAAGATGTGGGTATCTAGCAAAACACTTTAGAGAGAAAAGGTGTCTTATTCATTATGCAGTATCTTACTTACCATAGTGACCTTCTGAGCATGAGACTCCAGAGTCAGCTTCAGCATGTTTGCCGCCTCAGATGCAGTTTTATAATCAGGTAAAGAGAGTTTCTTCAAGAGACTCCATACGAAGTCGGTGAGCAAGGAAGGCAGTAAGTGTTGTCCTACACTCTGAAACCAAGAAAACTATGACCTCAGATCTCATATACACCAGCATAAAAAAGACAACTAAATGTTGGGAGGGATGCAAGTGTATACAACTGTGTTAACTGAAATATGGTAGATTCAAGGGAGAACTCCGATAGTGTAATTCCTTAGAAAGGCAGAGACAAAGTTCAATAAAAGAAACCCTAGGAAGCTTTGTTTAAATAAGTCACCATGAAGAGTAATAACATGTATGAGGCAGAAACCACAGGGGGGAAAATAGGGTAAGATACCTGAGCAATTTTAGTTTTGTATTGATTCATGGTTTGGGGTAGGACTTGTAGATCCAGAGAAAGCAGAAAGTCATTACTTCCAGACCCATAATTCTTGGTGGCTTTCGCAGTATCCATGTCCCCTGTATGAAAGGAAAAGAGTTTCAGGATGTTCATTGATCATGATTTCCATGTAGGACATTGTTATTTCCAATTCCTTTTTCCTTCCTAATTCTCTATACCTAAAGTATTCTGACTACCTAGCAGTCTGTTCATAGCTTAGTCACATAAAATACCCACTCACCAAGAACTTATAAAGTGTTTAAGAGGTCTTGTGAAATATGAAGGACACAAGTAATCTTAATAAGCTGACCAGCTATCAAATAGATTTAGACCATCAAATGGATTGTTCAGTGCACAAGAAAAAATGATTGGGAGGTTTATTGGTTAGAGATCTAAGTGGCAGACATTTTTGAAAATGTCTTATTCCTAAGGAATAAGACATTAAGAATGTCAGGAAAAGTCGTTGTGAAAGAATTTTGTTTGTTCAAAGCTAAATAGAAATATTTACCTATAACATTCTAAGTAAACAAGTTAGTCATTTTTTGTATGTATACATGCATGTAAGACATATTACCAGAGTTAAAAACTGAACATAGGAAAGGACCTCTAGGATATGGAAACACGAGCTTTATAATGTGTGATTGTTATTATGTTATTTCTCATCTCTTTTGTTGCCCCTTTGTTAATCTCATATTGTTGCAGTATATTACCTTGTTATCTGGAATATTGTATATATGCTTATTTGGTTATTTGAAATAGGATAGGGAAGGGGGGGAATAAGATGAGGGTTGGGGGTGGGGGTAGGGAAATGGGGTCCAAGACATGAGAAAGGGTATCAATGTTTGAGAAGTAATGCACCTTCTATGTGGTGAAAATAATGCAACCCTTCTGTTAATTGCAATAAAAATATATGAAAAAATAGTTTCCATTGTAGAGGTCTTTCATATCCTTGATTAATTCCTAGGTATTTTATTCTTTTTGAGACTATTGCGAATGGGGTATCTTTCCTCATTTTCAGTCACTATCTTCTTGGTGGTACACAGAAAAGCAACTAATTCCTGTGGGTTGATTTTATACAGTTCTACTTTACCAAAGATTTTAATCAGCTTACTAGCTTGCAGGAGGAGTTTATTAAGTCCTTTAAATATAAGATCATGTCATCTTCAAATAGTTTTCCTTCTTTTTCCCTATTTAAGTTCCCTTTATGTATTTCTCCTGCCTTATTGATCTTGCTTGAATTTCCATTACTATATTGAGAATTGGAAAGAGCAGACATCCATGTCTCATTGCTGATTTTAGAAGGAACAGTTTTAGTTGTTTCACCATTAAGTATGTTGACTGTAGGTTTGTCATAAACAGTCTTTGTTATATGTTCCATGGATTCATGGATTCTCCAGAGCTTTTTATCATAATTGGAAAAGCTTTGTCTGCATCTGTAGAGATGATCATGTGGCTTTCATCCTTGCTTCTGTTAATGTGTTAAATTACATTTATTGATTTATGTATGTTGAATCAGCTTTGTATCCCTGAGATGAATCCCGACTGACCATAGTGTATTATATTTTTGATTAGTTGTTAAATTTGGTTGACCAGAATTTTTTTCACATATTTTTATTGTAATTAATAGAAGGGTTACATTATATTCACTAGATAAAAGGTACATTACTTCACAAATATTGATACCCTTTCTCATGTCATGGTCTCCATTTCCCTCCTCTCCTCCCCCCTGCTATTGGCCAGAACTTTGTTGAGAAGTTTTGAATCTATGCTCGTCAAAGAATCCCTACCAGGTTTGGGGTATAGTATTTCTTGAAGTGATTGTATGGCAAAGACTTTCTTGACAATGCTCAAACTATTTTTAAGCTACATTTTAGAAACTGAAGCTATAGCTCTTGAGGTAGGACTAAGGCATTCATGGTATAAAATTGTCCTGAGGCTCATCAATAAGATAATTATTGATACATTCTTAGTAGCTTTCAGAACCCATGGAGAACCATTCTTACCATTCTGACACCTCGCAATGCTGAGAAGGTAATACATTCCCGAGGATGCTTGCTGTACAATTGATGGATCAGTATGATAGCATAAGAGAGACAGCTCTGCTGCCAGGACACCTAAACATGGAGCATCCACACTTGTCTATTGGAGAAACAAAGGAGAAAACTGTTGTGCATAGTCAACCTTAAATGTTCCTCTTAGCAGAACAGTATTTGAGGGTAGACCTCATGGCTTAAAACATCTTCACTTATCCAGGCACAGTGGCTCACGACTGTAATCCAAGCTACTCTGGAGGCTGAGATCTGAGGATTCCATTTCAAAGCTAGCCCAGGCACTAAAGTACTGAAGTCTGTGAGACTTTTTCTCCAATCACTAAAAAATCAGAAGTAGTGCAGTGGCTCAAGGGGTAGGGTGGTCGCCTTGAGCTGAGGAGCTCAGAGATAGCACCCAGGCCCGAAGTTCAAGCCCCATGACTAGCCAAAAAGAAAGAAAGAAAGAAACATCTTTACTTAAATCTTGCCTCTGTTACTCTGAATTTGCTCATAAAACAAATGCCATTTTGTAACATTTACCAATATGGGGATGGTAACATAACAGAAAAATCCCTGAAAAGCACCTGAAAACAATGGTAATTCAACTAATGCTAGTTTCTATTCTTTATATTAATTTGCAAATTATGGGCAGCAAAATCCTAGGATCTGGGGGAAATAGACAAGTGTGTGGATTTCCAGAATTTTTAGTGTTCCACTTTTGTATGTGAGAGCCTTTACATAAAACTATAAATCAGTGAAGTGTAATTTTTTTTCCTTTTACAATTTCTCTATTCCTAGAGAAATATGCTTCCTTAAAAATCTGTGTGTGTGTGTGTGTGTGTGTGTGTGTGTGTGTGTGTGTGTGTTAGATCTATGGGAAGCTTAGTTTTCAATTCATTAAAACTAATTTTTACTGTCTTGTTTTATGTATCTTCCGATACACTGATAACCATTTATAAAGGACATAAATTTGGGGCTGGGAGTTTGGCCTAGTGGTAGAAAGCTTGTTAGCATGCATGAAGATCCAGGTTCACATTTATAGAAAAAGCCGGAAATGGTGCAGTGGCTCAAGAGGTAGAGCAGTAGCCTTGAGGAAAGCCCATGGACAATGCTCAGGTCCTGAGTTCAGTCCCCAGGACTAGCAAAAATAAATAAATAAATAAATAAATAAATAAATAAATAAATAAATAAAGGACATAAATTTTAAATGAAAGCTAACTTATGCCTGGTGCCAATGGCTTATATGCTTTTAATCCTAGCTACTTGGGAGGTTGATATCTGAGGACTATAATTACAAGCCAGTCCAGGAAGAAGAGTTCATGAAATTTATATCTCCAATTAACTACCAAAAAGCCAAGGCAAAGTGGAGCTGTGGCTCAAGTAGTAGAGAACTAGCCTTGAACACAGTGGCTTAGGGGAAACACTTGATCCCTGACCCTGAATTCAAGCTCTGGTACTGCCATCAACACACACACACACACACACACACACACACACACACACACACACACACACACACACACACACACACACACACACACACACACACACACACACACACACACACACACACACACACACACACACACACACACACACACACACTACCAGGTTGGTTTTAGATTGTTTCAGTGTTCTGAAAAGTGCTCATGTGCTTCCACCTGGTGGCACTTAGTGCACATTGCAGGAGGGAACAGCAGGGTAGTCTACCTAGCTTTTCTTTTTTTTTTTTCATATATTTTTTACTGTAATTAATAGAGGGTTACATGATATTTGCCAGATAGATGGTGCATTAATTCCCATACATTGATACCCTTTCACATGTCTTGGTCCCCATTTCCCTCCCCCACCCCAACCCTCATCTTGTTTTCCCCCATTTCCTATCCAATTTCAAATAACCAAATACAAATATATCCAATATATCAGGTAACAAAGTGAGATACTGTAACAATATGAGATAACCAAGGGAAAGCAAAAGAGATGAGAGATAACATAGTACCTTAAGAACAACAATCATTCATTATATGGCTTATGTTTCTATATCTTAGAGATCCTTTCATTTAGCGTCCTACTATATGGCCTTTCTACCTAGCTTTTCAAACACTCCCAGGAGAGTTGGGGACTCTCAACTAACAGGTAGGAAGTCCTTCTGCTGCACACTTGAACTTGCACATTTATTCTTTCAGAGTTGAAACCTGGGCTATATTTATGGTAAAATGACCCATACTCCAGCATAAGAAAAAGAAAAGGAAGATGACTGAAGATGAAACTACAAAAGACCTTACTGGTTATGAGTTCAGCTCATTAGACTATATATATATATATATATATATATATATATATATATATATATATATATGGAGAGAGAGAGAATATATATATATATGTATATATACTCAAAAGTAGATAAAAGAACATGATGAAGTTCCAGGCAAATCGTTGGACAGAAATAATCTTAAGCCTCACTTGATATATATGTATATGTATATATGTATATATATGTACATAGTTACATATGTACTAACCATACTCCTTCAGATATTTGTATTAACCTCAAGCCATATTAAAAGTTGAGTGACACACTCTAAGTCAGAAAAATTAAACAAGACAGTCTCTCCTTTGGACACTGAAATAGGCAAGAATGAAGGCTATCATAGGCTGCATCCCTCAATTTAAGTAATTTGTAAATAGTACAATATTCCGAGCTGATTTGGGGACAAAATAGAAATCAGATTTTTAAGAAAAGGCTAACCTAGATTTTATTTCACTTTTAATTTTGTATATATACTATATCTGTGTATATATATACACATATATGTATACATATAAATCTATATGTACATATACATCTCTCTCTCTATATATATATATATATATTGTTGGTAGTGGGGCTTGAACTCTGGGGGCCTGGGTGCCATCCCTGGGCTCTTCAGCTCAAGGCTAGTGCTCTACCGCTTTGAACCACAGCATCACTTCCAGTTTTCTGGTGGTTACTTGGAGATAAGAGTCTCATGCTTTCCTGACTGGGCTGGCTCTGAACCAAGATCCTCAGAGCTCAGCCACCAGAATAGCTTGGACTGCAGGCACGTGCCACCAGAGCTCAGCCATTTTTCTGGTTTTATAGAACTTGGTTTTCTTTACCCTTTCTTTGCATATCTGCTTACATAGTGACATTCATTCTTTCCTGTGGCTTCTTTTATTTTTCCCTTCTGTATGTAGGATTCCCTTTCAGGGGGTATTTTTTTCATTTATCCTTCAATTATAAAAGGATGGCATTTGGGGGTACAGCAATTCAAGTTGGCGGTTATTTACTTGCTAGGCTTGAAATACTTCATTTCATGCGTTTTTTGCTTTTAAAGTTTGTTTTCAGAAATATGCTACTATTTTAATAGGCTGCATTTATAGGCAACTTTCTGCTTTTCTCTTCCTTCTGGTTTTCACTATTCTTCCCTTGTTTTTTCATTTATTTTTATTGTAATTAATAGAAGGGTTACATTATATCCACCAGACAGGAGGTGCATTACTTCACAAACATTGATATCCCTTCTCATGTCTTGGTCCCCATTTCCCTCCCTCACCTCCAACCCTCATCTTGTTTCTGCCCCTTCCCTATCCTATTTCAAATAAACAAATAAACATATATACAGTATATTAGATAACAAGGTAAAAGACTGTAACAATATGAGATAACCAAGGGACAGCAAAAGAGATGAGAGATGAGAGTACATTAAGGACAACAATCACTCATTATATGACTTCTGTTTCTCTATCCTGGAGGTCCTTTCATTTAGCATCATACTATATGGCCTTATGTGTCTAGGTTTTGCTCTATTGTAAATCTCTGCTAGGAGAGCCCAAGGTTTCTACTAATTATGACAAATGAGGGAAACCATTGAGCCTATGTTCCTTGGAGTCTGGCTTACTTCACTTAATATGATTTTTTCTAAGTCTTTCCATTTCCTTACAAATGGGGCAATGTCATTCTTCTGACAGCAGCATAGAATTACATTGTGTACAAATACCACATCTTATTGATCCACTCATCTATTGAGGGGCATCTGGGTTGGTTCCATATCTTTGCTATGGTAAATAGTGCTGCAATGAACATCATTGTGCTAGTGGATTTAGTATGCCCTTGTTTCTGGATGGTTGGGTAAATGCCAAGTAGTGGAACTGCTGGGTCATAGGGGAGCTCTATGTTTAGCCTTTTGAGGAACTGCCACACTGCTTTCCATAGTGGTTGAATGAGTTTGCACTCCCACCAACAGTGTAGTAGTGATCCCTCCTGGGCCACATCCCTGCCAGCATCTATTGTTATTAGATTTCTTGATCATGGCCATTCTAACTGGAGTGAGGTGGAATCTTAGAGTTGTTTTGATTTGCATTTCTTTTATGACCAGAGATGTTGAGCATTTCTTCATATGTCTATAGGCCATTTTTGTTTCTTCTTCAGAGAAGACTCTCTTTAAGTCTTTGGCCCAGATTTTAATGGGATGGTTGTTTCTTTGGAGATTAGTTTTGGAGTGATTCAATTTTTTGAGCTGTTGATATATTTTAGATATGAGGCCTTTGTCTGTTGTATGGTTAGTGAAGATCTTCTCCCAATCTGTAGGCTTTCTAGTTTATTTGCTATGTCCTTTGCCATACCGAAGCTCTGCAGTTTAATGCAGTCCCACTTATTCAGACTTTTTCTGATTTGTTGTGTTTCTGGGTCCTTATTAAGATAGTTTCAACCTGTGCCAAGGAGGCTTAGTGTATCTCCTATTCCTTCTTGTAAAATTTTCAGTCTATCTGCTTTTACCTCCAGGTCTTTGATCCATTTGGAGTTAATCCTGGTGCAGGGTGATAAAGAAGGATCCAAGTTTAGTTTTCTGAAGGTGCTTAACCAGTACTGCCAGCACCACTTGTTGATGAGGCTGTCTTTCTTCCATTCTATTTTTTTTGGCTCCCTTATCAAAGATTAGGTGGACACAGGCCTGTGGGTTAATATCTGGGTCCTCAATTCTATTCCATTTGTCCTCAGGCCTGTTCTTGTTCCAGTACCACGCTGTTTGGGTCACTATAGCTCTGTAGTAGAGTCTAAAGTTTGGTATTGAAATTCTTCCTGAGCTGTTCTTTCTGCTCAGAATTTTTTTTCTATATGGCATCTTTTATTATTCCATATGAAATTTTGAATTGCCTCTTCTAATTCTTTAAAGAATGACATTGGGATATTGATGGGTATTGGATTGAATTTGTAGATAGCCCTTGGCAAGATTGCCATTTTCAAGATGTTGATTCTTCCAATCCAGGAGCAAGGGAGGTTTTTCCATTTCCTCAGTTCTGCTTTAATTTCCTTTTTCAGGGTTTTAAAGTTTTCATCAAAAAGGTCCTTTACATTCTTAAGTTAATTCCTAGGTACTTTAGTTTTTTTTGAGCTATTGCAAAAGGAGTTGCTTTCCTGATGGTTGCCTCATTCCTCTCATTGTTGGCATATAGGAAGGTAGTTGATTTTTGAGGGTTAATTTTATAGCATGCTACCTCGCCAAAGTTTTGAATCAGCTCAAGCATCTTTGGGTTCTTTAAATACAAAATCATGTCATCTGCAAAGAGGGAAAGTTTCACTTCCTTTTTTCTATTTGGATCCCCTTTATGCTTGCTTCTTGCCTTTTTGCTCTGGCTAGGAATTCTAATACTATGTTAAGAGGAGTGGAGGGAGCGTCTTCCCTTGTTTTATAAGCCTAATGTTTAAATGATGATATGACATGGAGTTTCTTTTATCATCTTGTCTACTTGTAATCCTAAAATTGTCCTATACCTGAATAACATCTTTCTCAATATTTGAGACATATTCTGCTATCATTTTATTGACTCTGTGTTGACTTTAGCTTGCATTTCTTCTATGTTCATGATTTTTTTAATGGTATCTCAGAGGTTAATTTTTTGGTTTGTTGAGATTATCATTTCCAGATCTTAAATTTTACCTTTTCTCAGAATTTCTATATCTTCATTGAGTTCATCATATATAATTCTTATTTGATTTTACTTGTGTGTTCATTATCATCCTTTTAAAGTTCACTGAGCAATTGTTATATTTACTTTTAATTGATTTAGTATCCCATCTATTTTATAATTAATGAGGTTGGAAGTGTCCTGTTGCCTTATTTTTTAATATCTGTTCTGCTTCTGTGTTGAAAATGTTGCACCTGAGGCTGAGTAGTTGGTTCAACGGTCTAAGCACTTATTTTCTTTCAATTAAACATTCTCAGTGTTCAAGCAGGACAATGTAGAGGTGGTGTTGGTTGCTGTTTTTCTCCTCTACGCTGAGGAGATGACTCAGTAGCCCAGAATTTGCCCTCCAGTCCAGAGCACTAGGCACAGTCCCCAGCCCTGATAAGTTAAACTAGCTAGAGTCTCTTGTAGATGTCTGTTATCTGCTACCGGGGTGCTTTACCATCTGTGGGGTAGGTGGACAGGTTTTCCAAGTTTGTGTCTCAGAGACTGCTAACATCCAAGCCTCAGAGTGACCTCCAAAGACATCAGAGAGTGGGTGTAGCAGACCCAACACTGAGTTCTGAACTGGCTGGTAGAGAACTGAGGGCTCTATTATTTTTGCCTATTGGTCTCAATACTTATTTCACCTCCCAGGGAAGTCCTTGATCAGAAAGTTTGGATCTAGGGCCCTCAGTCCTATGTGGAAGCAATCATATGGCAGATGCCACTGTTGGTGCTAGGACTAGGTGCTTTCAGGCTCTACCCAAGGGAGGGTAGAGGGGAGGCTGGGGAAGTCATGTGATTTTGCAGGCCCGAGTTGGGACCCTTGGACTTGCTTGTCAACACACACACACACACACACACACACACACACACACACACACACACACACGTGTAAGCCTTCAGAGCTTTTTGCCTCTGCCAGCAGTTCACTTGCCTGGTGGGGAGAGGCAGCTACAGAAGTCATGTGACTTGGTAGATTTGAACTTGGAGGATTTGAGGCCAATCCATGCAGCCAGGAGGCAGGCTTTGGAGGCTGAGGAAGATGTCACTCAAGGCACTATGCCCTGTTTTCTATTATGACCCCTGCACAATGTGAACTGCGACCCATCAGGGAGAGAGAGGCCTCTGATCCCTACATATGACACTGATTAACATTCCCACTGAGTGGGCTTCTTTGTGGGACCATATGCAAGGTTTTTCCCTCTCCATAATCACCTTTGGTGGCTATTCTCAGGGTTAAAACAGTGGGACATTTCTAATCCAACACCTTCCTTCTACCATTTTTTTTTATGGAAAAATACTTGAGTTACTTGCATACATTTAACACAAAAGTAATAGTCTGGAATGTTTGAGGAAAAAATGGAGAAAGGATGAACAATTTGTAAGGTTTCAAGTAAAATTCATTGTGGTCAATGTCCAATTTTATAAAGCATAATGCATCCTAATTATTTGAGAAACCCAGTTACTCTCAACTATAATGCATCTGAATCAGTTGTTTGAATCTGATTGGATCAAAGTCATACAGAATATTGGCTCATTTTCAGCAATCTCCATTGATGAGCATGAATAATGTCAAGCAGACAGTCTAGTGTTCTCAAATCCCCCATCATGCCAAGCAGCACTTTAGAAATGCATTCTGCAGGGGCAGTGGCATTATTGCGGTTATGATTTACCTGTCCTCTCGCTTTCTTAGATGCAAAGCTCAACACCCTGCTGATGATCACCATTACTCTTTCTTGAAAATATAAATTGTCTTCATTCATCCAGTTCATCATTTCCTGTTGAAATCACAAGTCTCCTTAGAAATGTGGTATTTTTATTACTTAATATTCCCTTCTATTCTCCAGCTATAGTAATCTTGGATCCTAAGAAAATCCATGAGTTATCTAACTTTATCTCAGAACTCAGCAACTCTCAAATAACCATTATTCTACTGTATCTACTGTAGTAACTCCATCTGTTTAAAATTAATTAGAATTCATACATTACTAATATTCATCACAATGATCATTTGTCAGGCATCATGAAAAGCTTGATATAATGTAATGGTACCGTAACTACCATTTTCTTTTTTTTTATAATATTTATTTATTTATTTATTTATTCCCAGTCCTGGGCTTGAGCTCAGGGCCTGAGCACTGTCCTTGGACTTTCTCAAGGCTAGAGCTCTACCACTTGAGCCTCAGCACCACTTCCGGCTTTTTTTCTATATGTGGTACCGAGGAATCGAACCCGGGTCTTCATGCATGCTAGGCAAGCACTTTAACCACTAGGCCAAACTCCCAGCATAACTACCATTTTCTAAGTACATATTTTCCTAACAACAACAAAAAAACCCCACACAACATCTACTTCCTTTCATTTTTCTTCTTCGTTTATTTTTGCTAGTCCTGGGCTTGGGCTCAGGGCCTGAGCACTATCCTTGGGTGTTCTCAAGGCTAGGGCTTTACCATTTGAGCCACAGCACCATTTCTGGCTTTTTTCTATGTATGTGGTACTGAGGAATCAAACCCAGATCTTCGTGCATGCTAGGCAAGCATTCTAACACTAGGCCAAACTCACGGCCCCTCCTTTTCATTTTTAAAAGAGAACTGAAATTTTATCTTATCATAAAATGGTCCTTTTCTTGGCATCATCTTTCATTAGTTTTATATTAGTTTCATTTGTTGTTAGCTTTATTTTATTTTTGTTATCTTTAAATAGTTGTACAGAGTTTCAAGTCAACATATCAATTTATGAGTGTAATGCATATTTAACATATCTCAGCATTCCTCTCCAAATTCATCACCCAAAAATAATATGTCTCAGAAACTGTGTTACTTGAGGCAACTTGGTTAGAAATGTTGTGCTCATTTTAATTTAAATCTGTCACACGCACGTTCTATTTGTTCTAAATCCTAACATCATTGTATCTATGCCAATGACTTGAGGTAAATCTTGTTGCAGTGACTTCTCCTATGTGGCATAGTGTTTTGAAGTTCATTTTCAGAATGTCTGAGACTAGGCAATATGTAAAAAAACAGAATTATTTTCTTACAATTTGGTTAAGTTATGAAATCCAAGGTTATAAGAGCTCTCCTTTGCTGAGGGTCTTCTTGCTACATCACCCATGGCAGAAGAAGAGCAGAGAGCCAAGGAAAGAGAAAAATGAAGGGGCCAAGTTCATCTTTCTTTTAAAGTATCTACTTCCACAGCAATGTTTGCAGTCCATTCATGATGGAAATGTCGTTGATATACAAGATATCTAAAGATATCTCCATTAACCTGTTGCACTGGGGATTGATTATAATATATAAACTTTCAAAGGGTATAAGCAAACCATAGCAAGTGGAACTCACAAGGATAGAACATTCACAGGGTTCCTTTCCTGGGAAAGGGATTGTGAAGCAGCATGGGTAGAGTGTCTGTTGCAGAACAGCTAGTTGTTTAGATATATAAGTAGGTGGTTACGGACAATAGTATTCTTCACTACCCCACATTACATTCATCCATATTTTGCCTTCTATTGATGTCATCTCTTAAGATTTATTCCTCAAAAGTATATTTTGGGGCTTACAGTGTGGCCTAGGGGTAGAGTGCTTGCCTAGCATGCAGAATTCCCTAGGTTCAATTTCTTGGCACCGTATGCACAGAAAAAGCTGGAAGAGGTGCTGTGGCTCAAGTAGTAGAACATTAACCTTGAGGAAAGCTCAATGATAGTATCCAGGCACTAAGTTCAAACTCCAGGACTGGAAAAGAGAAGTATATGTTTGTAACTCAATTTAAGTGATTTTTATTTGGTGAATAATTTTACTTTATTGGAAGTATGGGAAAACATATTCTGCCTCCTAAGCTGAGGAGATACAAATTTGAAAAATTAGAAGTGAAACATGAGTACTTTATGGTAAGTAGGATTGTTCCTTTTACATTCACCTTTAAGATCTGTAGTTTGTAGAGGTCTTTAGATACTAAAATCAGAAGAGTGTCCTCATACATGTTGAAGATGCTCATATACACACTCTGAAATATAAAACAATCACATAACAAAGACATTATTACCTATCTGTCTTGCATCTAGAGGTCCTAAATTCTTCCCATGCATTGAAGGTAAAACAAGAGGAAAATAGCTATATTGAGTAAGACCTCATTCAATACTATAGGCAAGCAAATGCTTTTCTAGCTTCTAAGTCAAGGGTGGTAGGTTGCTACTTGTCCTTGTTAACTAATGAACCATTAACAAAAAGCTTAACAAGCTTGTTCCTATAAATTCTACGTAATCCAGTATTTATAAGATGACCTACGGTATAGATCAGTGCTAGAAAGTACCATTTGTCTAAGAAAATGAAGGAGAAGGCAGTAAATTTTGTGACCTACTACATTCTTCTAGTATGCTATGACATATAGGAATGTCTTGTCCAGATTTAAGAAACAAAAAATCTTACCTCCAGTTCCTCCTTGTCCCCAGCATTTGTCCCCATGGTTTTCACTATTTCAAGAGTTGGAATAGCAAAGGCCTTTCTAAATGATGACTCTATTATGCTCAACTGAGATTCAAACTGCACTAAAGGATCTACAAAACTGATAAGAACAAAGTATAATCATTAAATTAGGAAGAATTCGAGTGTAACCTAACTTTATTGGATTCTACTGTGACAGGAAAGTATATACTAGAAATGGAAGCCCAGATTTGGCTTTAAATAACTCTTTTTAACAACAATGATTTTAATATGAAAGAATAAATGTCTTTATAAATATAATTCATAAATCAGAATTTATTTCCCCATGAATTATGCTTCTAAAATTATGACTGGCTATGGGGTTTAGCCAAGTTTCCTCTCCATGTTAAGGTTTAGACTGTTGAAATGTGCTGCTGCTACAGTGTTTCTACTTGGTGATATTATAATTACCCATTTTAATAGTTTTACATTTTCCAGTTGATGATAAAACCTTCCCCATCATTAGCTAAGAAGACAATACACTTATTTATGCAATAGAGGAAAGACAGAGGCAAGACATGGGAAAGAAATCATAATTGCTAAAACGGGATGATGGATTTGAAGTGACTTTTATTGTTTCTCCCTTTGAAGGAAGATAGAGTATTTTAAAGATAGTTAATTAGTGAGATAAGAGAGCAAGACAGTTCACATACCTGGAGTTTATGGCCAGGATCATAGACTGATGACACAGCAGGTCTGAGTATGTATCTAGCAGGCTGTTTGCTATACTCTCCTAGGTATGGTCAACAGAAGCCCAGACAGAATACATGATTGCAGACTTGTGAAACTCACAGAAGAGCATACTAGGTCTTATTTATGATGATCAGATTACAAACTAAAGAATTGGTAAAAGACTGGAAAAACTACAACTTAATCCACAGTATTGTGTGAGCTGGATGACGTTTTACAGCCAGAGACTGTATAATTAGCATTTTCAAACAACTTTTGTGAGGGCTATTCCTTATCAGGAGTGGATTTTTTTGTTTGTTTGTTTGTTTGTTTTCCAGTCCTGCACTTGGGCTCAGGGCCTGAGCACGGTCCCTGGATTTTTCTCAAGGCTAGGGCTCTACCACTTGAGCCACAGCACCACTTCTGGCTTTTTGCTACGTATGTGGTACTGAGGAATCGAACCCAGGTCTTCGTGCATGCTAGGCAAGCACTCTACCACTAGACCAAACTCCCGGCCCCAGGAGTGGATATTTTTGTACCTCACTATAAAAGTTAAGTATAATCTACTCAGCATATATGTATATATATATACTCATTATGTATATATACTATTTCCCTATAAGCATAAGATATTTCTTGCTGATATACTATATTATAGGTATGTTAAGTAGATTGAACTTATATATGCTATATACATGTTGAGTAGATTATACTTTATACTTAAGTACTGTATATATTCATAAACACACACACACACATACAGTATTCAGCCATAACCTGATATTCTTTTTGTGACATGTACGAACTCAGAGAACATAGTACCAGGTAAAATAAACTAGGCACAGAATGAAGTACTGTATTTTCTTATATTTGTGAAATGGAGAAATAAGAAAATAACTGAAGTCATAGAAGTTAAGAATTGGTGGATACCAGGGATTGTGGCAGGAGGAGGGAAGTGAACAATATTAGCCAGAGGTGACAAGCTTTCGGGTATAAGATGAATAACTTATGGAGATCTAATGTACTATGTGGCTGCATTAATCCCTCTGCATTACTCTATTGTTTAGGGTAATAACTATTTTAAATTCCCCGAGAGTAAATCTTACATATCCTTTTCACACCACCACACACACACACACACACACACACACACACACACACACACACACCACACACACACACACACAGTGATAAACTACATGTGATGATGGATGTGTTTGTAAATTTGACTGTGGTCATGATGTATATGCATGCCAAATCTCTATAAAATACATCCTAAATTACTGGAGAGACCGTGATAGAATAGCTTTTAAAGTTCCATGCCCACTCTTGTCCATCTAAGCCTTTATTTCAATGTCACTTTGTTGTATGGGGACAACTTTTCATTGATATTCTCAACTCTAGTTCATAAATAAAGCTCCAAGTTTTCTTGTAGGACTGAAACATTATACAGATTTCTAAGAGGACTCATTCCCTCATATGAGCAAATGTTTGCCACTGGATGCCGCCTTGAAAACATTCCTTCTCTGTGCTGCTCCTTTATCTCCAGGGAACTTGGAATCCAAGTTTTTCTTGTGTGAGAAGTGATTTTATTATGAACAACATAGCATTCAACATATCCTATATGCTTAATAAGAACTTTTGAATAAAAGAGATAGCAGGGGCCGGTAGTTTGGCCTAGTGATAGAAAGCTTGCCTAGCATGAACAAAGACCCAAGTTCAATTCCTCCGTATACAGACGTAGAAAAACTCTGGAAGTGGTGCTGTGGCTCAAGTGGTAGAGCTCTAGCCTTGAGAAAGTCCAAGGACGGTGTTCAGGCCCTGAGCTCAAGCCCAGGACTGGCAAAAAAAGAGATAGCAAATGTCATACTTCACTTGAAATACTAAATTCATTGGCCTCATAGTTCTGCAATTATATACATGAAACATTCTCAGCTTAAACTGTGTGGTTCAGACTAGAAAACAGGGGAAGCTAAAAGAACTCTGAAAGTGGCTGAATTTATTGACAATTATGTCATGGCTGGAAAATTTCAACTGGACCATCAGCTGTTATCATTGTTCATGACTTTGATCTAGGATCATGTCAAAACTCCCTGTAAAATACCTCTCGCCACCCTCCCTCAGCCTTGAGCTTATTCACTCAGTTGTTACTTTACCACATGAGCCACATCCTACATTTTTGGCTTGTATTTGCAAGGTGGAGTTTAAGCTGAGCCTCACACTTTAATCCTCTTACCTATAGACTTTTGCAAAGCTGGGAGTTATAAGTATAGATCTCTGTCATGTGCTGTATGTTTTAATAATCAGTTGGATGGGGACCAAGACATGAGAAAGGTTATCAATGTTTGTGAAGTAATGCACCTTCTATCTGAATATAATGTAACCCTTCAATTAATTACAATAAAAATATATGAAAGAAAAAATCAGTTGGCCCATTCCTCTTTCTGAACATAAAGGATTATATATTGTATGACAGCCTTCTCCTGTGTTATATGTTAATTTGGACTTGGAAGTAAAAAGAACAATAATGTTTTTTAAGAAGTTCAACACACTTTTGAAAACCAAGACAATACTGTACTGTACACTTCATGAACATAACAATGAAAAACCAGTCTCTCTGCCCTCTGGTGGTAAAGCGAAAAATTATCTGAAGACCCAGAAAGCCCTAAATGAGAAAGGAAAGAGGCAAATTATTATGGGTCTCTCAAGCAAATAAATGATGACATCCACTCAGGTGAGGGGAAAGGGGCTGCAGTTGGTTGAGAAAGATTCCATGGTGTGGATGCCTTATAGAAAGATCAAGAGATGGAGGGTAAGGTGAGGGAAAAAGGGAGGCAAGCCTTTTGATGAAGGCCATTTATTTGAACGGTACTTGGATTTGAACTCAGGGCTCTGTACTTGTTAGGCAAGCATTAGTATTACTTGAGCCATGCCTCCAACCAGTTTTGGTCTGGTACTTTTAGAGATAGTAGTTTCAGTTTTCTCCTAAGTCAAGTTTGTTCCTTGATTCTCCTACCAAGACTTCTTGCCACAAGTAGGATGGTAAGAATGTGCCAGCATGCTCCTCTTTTTCTGTTGGGTGGGGTCTTGAAAACTCTTTTGCCTGGTCTGGCCTCCAGCTGTAATCCCTCCTATCTTGGCCTCTTTTTTGGTAGGATTGCACAGGGACCACCATTGCCCAGGCTAGCTGAAAGTCATTTCTAAGGAGTTGAGTTACAAAGAAATGCTGCATAGGAGGACAAGGGAAAAATAATTTTCAGCCACATTACCTTTTATCCCCTCCTGTAATTTAAATGCTAATTGTACACAATTGTAAACCTTTGTAATAGAAATGGTGAACAGAGTCTCCTAAACGACTTCAACTGCACTAATGTCTTCATAGAATATCACATACCATGCGATGCCATTTCACACAGGAGGACAGAGACTGGAGGTGACCTAACAGCCAGAAATAAAGAGGGGCATTATTCAAAAGCATTGAGCACATCTCTCATCACCTTAGTCAGATCTTATTCCTAAATCCGAGGCAAGCATAACTGTTATTAGCGTATGTATTTATTTATTTTGAGGATACTTGAGGCTGAACTCAGGTCCCCAGGCCTAGCAAGTGCTCTTTCCCTTGAGACACGTATCCAGTTCATTTTGCTTTTAGTTTATTTCTCAGGTAGAATCTCTTACTTTTCCCTTGGGTCTACTTTCAACTGCTGTCCTCATACATCCATCTCCTAAGCAGATGAGATTATAAGCATACACCACCAGGCCTGGCCCTTAGAAGCCAAACAACATTTGTTCCAGAGGATAGTAGTTCATTGAAAGAGAACCTACAGTAAATTGTCAACATTAATTGCTACAAGAGGAAGTTTACTTATTCATTTAACGTTGTTTAAGAAGTTCAAGATACTTTTGAAATCCAAGACAATACTGTACTGCATACTTCATGAACATAACAAGGAAAAATCACCCTCTTTGCCCTCTGGTGGTAAAGAGAAAAAAACCCATAAAGCCCTAAATGAGAAAGAAAAGATGCAAAGCAGTATGCGTCTCAAGCAAATAAATGATGGCATTCACTCAGGGGCGAGGGGAGAGGGGCTGCAGTTGGTTGAGAAGGATTCCACAATATGGATGTCTTGTAGAAAGATCAAGAGATAGTGAGGCAGGCTTTTCTTTTTTGACCACTCAGACTTGAATTTAATAATCATAGAAATCCAAAACAATCAGCGTCAAGTCTCAAAGTTGGAGTGGTCTCACCTGTAGGCGAGACAGACTCGGCTCAACCACTGAGCTGCCTCAACCAGCCAAGGAACTGCTACCAGTAGCATGAGTTCCCAATTATTACATCTCCTCATATGTACCATATGTTTAGTTTCAATAAAGCATTTGTATTCATGGCTCTGGGTCTCAGAGGAAGACTAAAAGAATGTGAGAAAGGTACAGATGTACTATATATTACCCTCTGCAGAGAGTTGGATTTCTGTTTATCACATTAAGATATTAGATATGTATTATTAATATAGAATATATTTACATTAATATATGCAGGATTAGGATGTCAAATGACATGGAGGAGGAAAAGAACATGGGTGTGGGAGTTGGGTTCAGCCTCAGACAAGCTGGGGAGACCACAGGCAAGTCAGGGAAGGCTTCAGTCAGACAAGCTTTCCTGTTAAGATTTCAAATCTATTCTTTTTTCTTCTTTTTTAACTGTAATTACTAGAAGGGTTACAGTTATATTTGCCAGATAGAAGGTGCATTACTTCACATACATTGATACTCCTTCTCATGTTTTTGTCCCCATTTCCCTCCCCCTCCAACTCCCCTCATTTTTTCCCTCTTCCCTTTCCTATTACAAATAAACAAATAAATGTAAATACAATATACCAGATAACAAGGTAAGATACTGTATGATAGGAGATAACCAAAAGACAACAAAAGAGATGAGAAATAACATAGTATATTAAGAACAACAACCATACATTATATGGCTCTTGTCTGCATATCCTGGAGGTCCTTTCATTTAGCCTCATTCTATATGGCCTTATGTATCTAGGTTTTTTTCCCTATTATAAATCTCTGCTAAGGGAGTCCAAGGTTTATACTAATTATGACAAATGAGGGAAACCATTGAGCCTATGTTCCTTTGAGTCTGGCTTACTTCATTTAATATGATTTTTTTCTAAGTCTTTCCATTTCCTTACAAATGGGGTGATACTGTTCTTTCTATGGCAGCATAGAATTCCATTGTGTATAAATACCACATCTTGTTGCTCCAATCATCTACTGAGGGGCATCTGGGTTGGTTCTATGTATTTGCTATGTAAATAGTGCTGCAACAAACATCGTTGTGCTATTGGCTTTAGTATGACCTTGTTTCTGGATGATTGGGTAAATGCCAAGTAGTGGAATTGCTGGATCATAGGGGAGCTCTATGTTTAGTCTATCACAATTGTTAATACTATATATAACTAATATCTTAATGTGATAAACAGAAATCCAAATCTCTGCAGAGGGTATTATTAGAAAAGAGACAATTATTAGAGCATAAAATGAATTATATCCATTAAAATTGTTAGTTGCTATTTTTTGGCATTACAATAAGAGCATATTTCTTCTCTGTATATCTTTGAAATTTATACAGATATTTATAGCCTAATATATGATTACTTTTTTCAAAGAATATTAGAGATAAAAGTATATATTCCTAGTTTCATGGATAGAGGTTGAGATATAGGTTTGTTTCTCTCTCTCTCTCTCTCTCTCTCTCTCTCTCTCTCTCTCTCTCTCTTTCTCTCTCTCTTCCTCTCTCTCACACACACACACACATGGACACTTATGCCTCTTTCTCTGTCTAGAATACCTTCAAACCTTACCTGTTCTTGAACTCCTTAAGGACATGATGATAGAGATAAATTAAAGTCTTCTACCAATGCTACAAAAGAGGGTTACATATTACTACACAAAGGAGTCATTTTTAAGAGTTCTGTTTTATTCTATTTTGATGCTGCTATTTAACTTGATGTGAGATTATATTAATTTTTTTCTTTTTATATTTTTTATTGTGATTAATAGAGGTGTTACAAGTATATTCATCAGATAGAAGGTGCATTGCTTCACAAATATTGATACTCCTCATGTTTTTGTCCCCATTTCCCTCCCCCTCCCACTCCCCTCATCTTGTTTTTCCCCCTTCCCTTTCCTATTTCAAATGAACAAATAAATGTACATACCATATACCAGATAACAAGGTAAGATACTATAACAATATGAGATAACCAAAAGACAACAAAAGAGATGAGGAATAACATAGTACATTAAGAACAACAATCACTCATTATATGGCTCTTGTTTCCATATCCTGGAGGTCCTTTCATTTAGCCTCATCCTATATGGCCTTATGTATCTAGGTTTTGCCCTACTGTAAATCTCTGCTAGGGGAGTCCAAGGTTTATACTAATTAGAAAGTAATCAGGATTAGAGATAACCTGAAGGATTCATATGGGAACAACCACTTACTTGTCTGTAATTTCTTTGTAACTTTTGATAAGATGAAGTAGTGAAGAGAAACTTTGGTGTTGCCTCTTATCCAAAGTTAAAAATACGTTGACTGGTTCTCAGGGATGAGAAAGAATCCTTTGCTGTGTTATCACTTGCCATAGCAACCATATATGTTTCAAAGGTTCCATTCTGGAAGGGATGTGGCACCTGGCTAGAATGTACTGACACATTCATATAACTGCCAATTCCCAATTGAGGCAGCTTCCTTTGTCTCTGACATTGAAAGCTAGCTCTGAATAGAAGTTGGACAAAGGATTTGATAGAAATTTCCAAGATGATTGAGTGGCTAGTAAATATAGAAATAGATATTAAGTCTCTTCTGAGTTAATGGAAACCAATGAAGTATTTCATAGCTGATAAACAAAACTAAAATAATACAAAAATAACGAACATGGATCATTTTCAATATAAAAAACAGGATAAAAAAGGAATTTTAATGTTCTCATACTCAAATGGGAAGTTTAAAGATTTTTAGAAACATCTGCACAATCTTTGCACTGAGAGACACGTGGAAGGATTTGCATTACAGCATTCTCTGACTACCAAGGCGGACAGGACGCTGGGTTTTACAGAAGCATCCCAGCTCAGAGCCACATCCAATCTCTATGGTATGCCCTAGTTCTATTCCACAGCTGGGGGTGATGCAGCCTGAGACAAGAGTCTGTCCTATTGGTGGACATGTCTATGCCTGGTGTTGAGGAAGGTATTGAGAGACTCTGACCATGGGAACTGGCCCAGGGATAAAGGCTGCTGGGTTTTGTTTGACTTATGTTGAGTTTCGCCACAGTGAGCTAAATACTGAGTTTCCAGATAAAATTCTGTGTTGGCTTACTTCTCTCACAATCTCCCCATCTTGGATGACTTTGTCACACTGTACTGAGGTCTGTGGAGGGATGAAGACAAGCCAGATTAAATACCAATGCTTAGTGCACCGAGTCTAGCTTAGGGGTAGGACCTGAATCTCGGCTTATTCACGGATTTCACTGTACCTTGTCTTGTACTTACTTTCACTGTACTTACCTTGTTCAAAGTCCAAGAACTGAATTCTGTCTTCTTCCTCCTTCATATGAGAGAAGAGAGAGAGGGGGGGAGGAGGGAAGGAGGGAGGGAGGGAGAGAGAGAGAGAGCTGGAATGTCTTCAGCACTTAAAAGTTCTGGCTGAAAGAGAGATTAAGACCTTCTCAAGTATTTGCCTGGCTTATACAGGTCCTTGTGTGTGCCCATAGTCTTCTAGATTTTCAGAAACAGAGCAGAACTTTCAGAGCCATCTCATTCCCCTAATTTTCCTCTTACGTGGTTTGGTTAGCTACTCACTTGCCACAGTTGGTATTACAACCCAAGACAAATACAAAGTGAAAAATTGCCACTGAAATTTCCAGAAGTGCTTTGGAAATAAAGCTGCACTGAATGAACTCTGTGAGAGATCAGATAAAGCAAGCCTGTGACTGGTGCACTTAGCGAGCAGTGCCAAATCACAATACCTTTTCTGGGAACCTTCTCTGATTGTGGTTATTCTGTGGGTGTTCACAGCTACTTATGGTTAGGTGGTTATTGATGTTTGAATGATCATAAGTAAACATGCTTCATATTATTTCTATCTTTCATGTCTTGAATTCTGATGAAGGTGATTCTGACAATACTGCTTCTATTCCCATTGCTTTTTATAAATGAGCAGAATTTTAGAGTGCCCTAGCATACCATTTCAAAGTGCATCCAGAACATTAATTTTGATAGGAAAAAGTTCTAAACAGTGTGAGAATAGTCAAACTGTGATCTCTCTTCACACAATGGAATTTGGAAGTAAGAACTGAAATTATATAAGATTATGCTTTATACAAATTATATATTTAAACATAAATAGCTATTGGAAATTAATTGCTAAGAGCAGTAAATTGTAGAACAATTCTTACAAGTAAATGATACTTATATAATTATATCAAGTATAGAATATGAAAACATACTTTTAAGGATACTATAGGGAGGGGTTGGGGAGAGGGAAAAAGAGGGGGTATCAAGGTTTGAGAAGTAATGTACTCATTACTTGATGAATGTAACTGAAAACCCTCTATATGTTATTACAATAATAAAAAGAGTAGAATACTATATACTATGCTTATATAATATAAATATAATTTGAGCACAATATATTTGCAAGTATGAAGTATATAATAAATAAAGTGTATAGTTTTATATAAATACATACTTGTACAAATGATACCTGCATAATTTCATGTACTTACAAGAAAGTAATGCTGATGCAGTGAATAATATTATGGGGGTAAAGTAGTGTTTAGTGTGTATATATTGATCCTAGGGCTTGAAATTAGGGTCAGGGTGCTGTCCTTGAGCTTTTATGCTCAAGGCTAGTGCTCTATCACTTGGCCATGGATCCATTTCTAGCTTTCTGGTGGTTGATTAGAGGAAGAGTCTCACAGACTTTCCTGCTCCAGTTGGTTTCAAACTGAAATCCTCAACTCTCAGCTACTTGAGAAACTAGGATCACAAGTATGTGCCAGTATCACCTGGCAGAAAGTATTTTGATATGAAGTACATAATTTAAAAAATAAACTATGGGGGCCAGGAGTTTGGCCTAGAGGTAGAGTGCTTGCCTTGCATGCACAAAGATCTGGGTTCGATTCCTTGGTACCACATATATAGAAAAAAAAAGCCTGTAGTGGTGCTGAGGCTCAAGTGGTAGAGCTCTAGCCTTGAGAAAGCCCAAGGATAGTGCTCAGGCCCTGAGCTCAAGCCCAGGACTGGCAAAAAAAAAGAGACTATGAAGACACATACTACACAAATGATAGTGTAGAGGAATGGAGACAGGGATAAAGGAGAAAATATGAGATCAAATTTTTCCATGATTTTTTAAATTTAAGAAATTCTTGAAGCATGACTATTTGGTATATTGTTTCGGCATTTAAACTTTGAGAAGAAAGTTAAAATGAATTGGCTCCCTCTCTTCACTGGGAACTTCTTTGTCTGACCAATCTTTGATGATCTGTGGGTAGAAATAAGAGGTAAACGAGTAAGACAAACAACTGCTTGACCACAGTAGGGTCTGTCATGCAATGGTTTTGAAATGGCTTCCAAATACGTGGAATGTCACATTCTGGTTTTCATTTTTGCTTTTAAAAAGAACTTTGAGCTAGACAAAGAAATGTGAATCATGGCTTCTTCATATCTGAAAATCTCGGTTGTATTTCTTTTCCCTGGCCAGAACTTGGAAACTGTTGGCATCGGTTCTCATCCTTCCCAGTGTTGGTTTTAACACCTTCTCGTTTCCAGAAAAGAGAAGGAAGCTGCTTTATAACCACAACCACTTGAAAGAACATACGGTTTCTCTTCCAGAGACTTGTGACATCCGGTTGATGAAGTGGGAATCCAAAATGTCAGTCACCTTTTACAAGCAGGAAGTGGGAAATCTGAATTGCTCTGATAAGAAGTAATTATTCTCATATGACTCTTTAACCACTAGCCTACCCAACCCAACCTGTTAGAAACCATCAAAGCCAACGTGCCCTCATTATAACATGGGGCCAGTAGGTGTCACTCAAGATAAATCTTGCATGCTTTGTACAGACTTAAAAGAGAGGAACCGAGAAGGAATCCATAATGGAAATGGGGAATTATCAAATTTTCTGCCCTTATTGGACACAATGCAAAACAAAACAAAACAAAAAACATCTCAGAGCCCACACTTGATGGTTTTAGACTCACTGTGTTATGTATCTATATTGGGTAGTGATTGAAATCAGGTTTTTTTTTTTGCCAGTCCTGGGCTTGAGCTCAGGGCCTGAGCACTGTCCTTGGACTTTCTCAAGGCTAGAGCTCTACCACTTGAGCCTCAGCACCACTTCCAGCTTTTTTCTATGTATGTGGTACCAAGGAATCGAACCCAGCTCTTCAGGCATGCTAGGCAAGCACTTTAACCACTAGGCCAAACTCCCGGCGCCGATTGAAATCAGTTTTAAAAGAAAAAAAAAAACTAAACAAAAAATTCAAGAACTATGACATAATGATGACTCTGTTACTAAAATAGGGTTAAAATTGCAAGAATTCCTTTTGGGAATTATGTCTAAAATTCCAAAACTTTTTTTTTTTTTTTGGCCAGTCCTGGGCTTAAGCTCAGGGCACTGTCTTTGGATTTTCTCAAAGCTAGAGCTCTACCACTTGAGCCTCAGCACCACTTCTCACTTTATTCTATGTATGTGGTACCGAGGAATCAAAACTGGGTCTTTGTGCATGCAAGGCAAGCACTCTACCACTAAGCCAAACTCCTGGCCCCCAAAACTTTTAGATAGGTGGTAATGAGTTACATGATTTGAATCTTCTTTAGACTGTGAAAATGTCGATATGAAAAATTTAAAACATCCATTTCTACCACTTGCTTTGTTTTTCCTTTTGTATGTTTATTGAAAAACCACCACTGATATGAGTTTAATGTATTTTTGTTGAATGAATGGAATGAGTCAAAGGAAAGAAACTTGCCTCTACATAGATAATCCTCCCTTCCCCCTCCCTCCTTCCCTTCCTTCCTTCCTTACCCCTTCCTTCCTTCCCTTACTCCCTTCTTTCCCCACCCCTCTCTATTCATTTTTTTGGTCATGGGGCTTCAACTCAGAGCCTTGGTGATTTCCTTCAGCTTTTATTTATTTATTTATTTGCCAGTCCTGGGCTTGAATTCAGGGCCTGAGCACTGTCCTTGGACTTTCTCAAGGCTAGAGCTCTACCACTTGAGCCTCAGCACCACTTCTGGCTTTTTCTATGTATGTGGTACCCAGGAAATAAACCCAGGTCTTCGTGCATGCTAGGCAAGCACTCTACCACTAGGCCAAACTCCCGGCCTATCCTTCAGCTTTTATGTTCAAAGCTAGGGTGCTACCAACTTGAACCACTACTAGAACATTTTTTTTAAACTTTCCAGTTTCATAGAGTAACATGATGCTTGGCACTCAAACTCACCATTCTTTTTTCAAGCTAGGGCTGGCTACAATCAGGCAGCATCTAGGTAGGATACACAGCAATCCTCTCCCTTGCTTGGGATGGGAGGGAAGAGAAGGAGACATTTCTTCCTTGGAGTGCCACTGTTGAGGTATGCAAATCCTTCTCTAGGGACATTCGCCTGCAATCGCCAAGGCATAAGCTAGGCATTTTCTTCCAGCTGACTATTTTCCACCAACTTCCATTCCCTTAAATGAAGGTAATGTATTAGATGGTGTGTTATTTTCTTTTTCCTCTAGAAATTGAATCCCATATTTTAAGATAAGAGCACACACATTAAGGATAGATTGCATTTCTCAACCTCCAGACTCCCTGCTTGCACATGGGAGATCAGTATCTAACCTGTTATTTTAAGCCTTTGTTACTCGTAGGCAAACATGATTCGAACTGAATCATGACCAATGTCACTAAATGAAATTTAATGTTAGCAATGTTTCTGGTACACTCAAGCTTTTAGAAATATACTTATTCGTGCCTCCTGATTTTTTTTTTTATTGTCAGGATAACGTATAGAGGGGTTACAGTTATGTTCGCCAGGTAGTAGGTGCCATACTTCTCACACATTGACATTGATACCCTTTCTCATGTATGCCTCCTGAGCGTTTTTTTTGGGGGGGGAGGGGCTACCTTATGTAATACAACCAGCACTATCTAGTCCTGGAAGGGGATGAGGGATGAGAACACTCAGTTAAAAGATGGGAGATCCTGCCCACAAGAGGGCACTCTCACCCTCTTCTACTAGAAAGAAACATTTCACTCCAACTCCCAATATGTAACCATGTAACCTATTTATGTATTTTCTTCTAGTGAGCCTTTCTTTTGATTTCATTTTTTATTTTACTAAGTTGTTTTTAAAATTTCCTATATGCAAAATGACTGATGTTTCAATAATCAGGATTTTCACAAAATTTATTATTTTATTTAAAAAATTTTATTATATTGATGTACAGAGGGGTTACAGTTACATAAATAAGGTAATGAGTACATTTCTTATCAAGCAGTGTTACCCCCTCCCTCATTTTCTCCTACTTTCCCTCTCCCTTATAGTGCTCATTTCTCTATCCGCTTTTCATGTGCTTTTATTATGCTTATATATATGTATGCATATGTGCCATGTATATATAGTTCCATCTGTTGATATATACTAGTTTTATACTCTTTTTTTGCCAGTCCTGGGCTTGAGCTCAGGGCCTGAGCACTGTCCTTGGACTTTCTCAAGGCTAGAGCTTTACCACTTGAGCCTCAGCACCATTTCCGGCTTTTTTGTATGTATGTGATACTGAGGAATCAAACCTGGGTCTTCGTGCATGCTAGGCAAGCACTCTACCACTAGGCCAAATTCCCGGCCCCAGTTCTATACTCTTATACATGTATTTACATATCTTAACTTTTAATATATATCATGCAGCTTCCTATTCATATATGCTATTATAGTTAAATATATATATACATTTATCTCCATACTCCTACTTCCTGTGTTTTCTTATAAATCCAACCCACAGTTTATGACTGATTTCCTCAGAAATGTCACAACTCTTTTGTGTGCTTAAAGGTAGTAGGCTCTGTTATTTCCTCATTAAACTAACATGCTCTTCCTATAGCAAAGATCTTTGAGCTTGACTCTTTTTTAAATGTATTTTTATTGTAATTAATAGAAGGGTTACAATATATTCTCCAGAAAGAAGGTGCATCATTTAACAATCATTGCTACCCTTTCTCATGTTTTTGTCCCCATTCCCCTCTCCCATCCCTCCCCTCATCTTGTTTTCCCCCTTCCCTATCCTATTTCAAATAAACAAATAAGCATATATACAATATATCAGATAACAAGGTAAGATACTGTAACAATATGAGATCATCAAGGGACAACAAAAGAGATGAGAAATAGCATAGTACATTAAGAACAACAGTCACACCTTATATATTTCTTGTTTTTATATCTTGGAGGCCCCTTCATTTAGCCTCATCCTATATGTGAGCTGGATTCTTGATACTGTAAAATAAGAATGATCTAGTTTACTTTGATGATAAAAGGTAAAGTGGTCAGTTTCCTTAA